>NC_032009.1:6038903-6039343 GCF_001865875.1 Lupinus angustifolius | reverse complement strand
ATTTTTATGTTTGAATGCTTTTGAATATATATGATTATTGATGAAATGTGTTGAATATGATATATGAATGTTGTTGGAAACTTTTCTGTGTGTAGGTGTTTGAAAAACCATGTTTAAATGTGTTTCAGTTGTCGAAAAGGGAAAAATTGGTATTCTATCCAAGTCCCTGTCGCTTAGGCGAGCACAGTCTCGCTTGAGCGAGGACTAGGCGAGGGGAAATTTTGGTTATGGAATTCCCTCGCCTGGGCGAGGAAGGGCCGCGCTTGGGCGATGTAACACCGCGAATTTTACGATTTGGAATTACAAGATTTTATTAATATTTTTATTAATTATATATTCGAAAATGAATTTCTGGGAAATTTCTGTCTAAGTTTTAGTCTTGAAATTTTATTTCCTATTTTGTGGTAAATTTTGGTAATTTTCGGAGACAGTCGGTTCTG
>NC_032009.1:6038519-6038803 GCF_001865875.1 Lupinus angustifolius | reverse complement strand
GAAACCCAATATTTTTATGTTTGGATGCTTTTGAAGATATATGATTGTTGAGAAATCAATGGAATATTGTATGTGAGAGAGAACATATCGTGACATAGTGGTGTCCGAATATGACACCCAGATCTCCTAAACCATCTCAAAGGTTTTGGAGTTAACTTGGGTTTTAAGAAACCCAATATTTTTATGTTTGGATGCTTTTGAAGATATATGATTGTTGAGGAAATGTATTGAATATTGTATGTGAGAGAGAACACGTCGTGACATAGTGATGTCCGAATATGACA
>NC_032009.1:6037558-6038419 GCF_001865875.1 Lupinus angustifolius | reverse complement strand
TTCTGTCCAAGTCCCTGTCGCTTGGGCGAGAAACTCTCGCCTGGGTGAGCACAGTCTCGCTTGGGAGAAGATTGGGCGAGGGGAAGTTTTGGTTCTGGAACTCCTCGCCCGGGCGACCAATCCTCGCTTGGGCGAGCCAGGGTCCCGCTTAGGCGAAAAAGGCCAGGATTTCGATGAAATTCTGGAACTTTCTCGCCCGGGCGAGCAAAAGTTTCGCTACGGCGAAAAATTTTTTTTTTCCAGGATTTTAATGATGTCTCGCTTTAGCGAGAAGGGGCCTCGCTTGGGCGAGGAAAGCTGAAGTTTAATTGAGATTTAAAGATGAATTGTCGCTTGGGCGAGAGGGCCTCGCTTGAGCGAGAGACGCCTAGTTTTAAAATGGTATTGTTGATTAAATTTTCGCTTGAGCGAAGGGTCCTCGATTGGGCGAGAGATAGGAATTGTGTTGACTATTTGGATTGATTGGTTGAGTATGTAATAAACATAGTATGAGTATGTGATATAAAAACTACTTTGGTATAACACCGTAATTCTACTTTGGTATAACACCGTAATTGAAATAAAAAGTAAATTATTCAAGGTGTTGAAATTAAATAGTCAAATTCGGAAATTAATTTTAAAGAAAGTAATCCGAGAAGGATGTATGATTTAGGGCGATGCCCAGAAAAGGATACGTGATACCACAGAGCGAGATCGTCTGACCGTAAGTGGCTTGGTCTGGGACCGTCTAGGTTGATTCAGCGATGGTCGTAGTGGTAGGAACGTTACCCTTTGAGTTATGATGTGAATTAGGGCACTTCCCAGAAAGGAACCTATGATACCACGTAGCGAGATCGGCTGACCGTAAGAGGCTTAGTCTGG
>NC_032009.1:6037087-6037458 GCF_001865875.1 Lupinus angustifolius | reverse complement strand
TCCTGAGGGAACCGATCGATCTATTTTTTTTATTCCTTGCGAGGAGATGTTATTTCGGGTGGTACAAAATGGCTTGGTACGGGACCTGTATGGTGTATTGGTGTAAGGTGGATGATCATGACATATCATGCATACATTATCATTGTGGAAGTAAATTCCCACATGTGAGTTACAAGTATGGTGTATTCCTATGTTTATGTATGTGATGTGATTATGAGTATAATGTTGATTATATTATTTGATATATTGATAACGTTGAAGGTAAGTTATGACTTTTTTCATGATGTTGATAATAACTTATGAATTATATGTTTTAAATATATTTTATGTCTGAGTGTGATATTCTGAGTAAGTCCACGCCGTCAATGAAT
>NC_032009.1:6036699-6036987 GCF_001865875.1 Lupinus angustifolius | reverse complement strand
GAATGAGATCATGTCTTAAATGGTATAAAGATGATGTTGTGAAAGTATTGTTTGTGTTTATGCCTTGTTGGGCAAGTATCCGACTTGAGGTCGTGAACTAGGGGGTACCCTAGTAAGGATACATGATATCACTGAACAACGATCGACCGACCGTAAGAGGTTTGGTCATGTGATCGTCTAGGAGTATTCGGTGATGGGTTGGTGTGATTGAGATGTTACCTGAAGCAAGTACGGTTAACGTACTATCGGGTCCCACGAGAAGCATTCCTTGTCGGGAGATGGCTTAAG
>NC_032009.1:6035219-6036599 GCF_001865875.1 Lupinus angustifolius | reverse complement strand
ACTGTTCCTGAGGGAAGCGATCGATCTATTTTTAACTCCTTGCGTGGATATGTTATTTCGGGTGGTACAAAACGGCTTGTTACAGGACCAGTACTCTCGATTATTTCCCACTGATTGGATGGTGATTCGCCAACATTGTCTTGAGGGAGAGTCTGGGTGAGACGAGTCCCTTGTATTCCTGGGGAGGTACCCTGTTGGATCGGACAGTTCTCACAGGCCAAACTAGGCAATCTCTGACAACCCCTGGATTGCATTCGAGATCGATGAGAGGGATGCCCTGAAAGCGTTTGTACGACCTAGGTCCGGGTAGGACTGTTCCTGAGGGAACTGATCGATCTATTTTTTTTATTCCTTGCGAGGATATGTTATTTCGGGTGGTACAAAACGGCTTGGTACGGGACCTGTACTCTCGATTATTTCCGATTAGGATGTTGGATGGATATTGGTGTAAGGTAGATAATCATGACATATCATGCATACATTACTATTGTGGAAGTGAATTCCTACATGTGAGTTACAAGCATCGTGTATTCCTATGTTTATGTATGTGATGTGGTTATGAGTAGAGGTTGATTATATTATTTGATATATTGGTAATGTTGGAATAAATGGTAAGTTATGAATTTCTTCGTGATGTCAATGATAAATGATGAACTGTATGTTAAAAATATATTTTATGTCTGAGTGTGATATTCTGAGTAAGTCCACGCCGTCAATGAATTTATGTTCATTAGAAGTCTTACTCTCTCTATTTCTCTTCTTTTTCTATTGCTTGCTTTTCGGATGTGTGCTCGTCAGGTTGACAACTTTGCTCGAATTTGGAGCTACCCGTCCATGATGTTCCAGGAGGGGGCATGAGGAGAGGCAGTACCCTAGCTTTGGAGTTAGCTACTAGGAGTTGCTTATCATTTTGTGAGAGGCAGTACCCTAGCTTTGGAGTTAGCCACTAGGAGTTGTTTATCATTTAATGACTTTGGCGATGATTAATATTTCCGCCCTTTCTTTTGGATTTGGTATGTGTTAGTGGCGATGTAGTTTCCGCCTTTGTTGATTTAGTTTGTATGAACTAAAGATGACTTAACCGTTTATATGCATTGAGTTATTCATGAAATTGTGAATCGGGTTAAGTTATCATTCGATAACGATAAGTTGATTTTCCGCATTTGAGTTACTTAAAGTGATATCCCGGAAAAGGAAGGTTTTAAAAGGAGGCAATTTTATACAATATCATCAATTTAAAAAAAAATTTACCCATTTTTCCGCAATGTTTTTGAGAAGTATTTTTCGGGCAATTATCTGACTTGAGGTCGTGAACTAGGGGGTACCCTAGTAAGGATACATGATATCACGGAACAACGATCGACCGACCGTAAGAGGCTT
>NC_032009.1:6024217-6035119 GCF_001865875.1 Lupinus angustifolius | reverse complement strand
GAAGCATTCCTTGTCGGGAGATGGCTTAAGGATGGGCCGATCATGTGTTTGATTAATACATTTGCATTTGACTTTGATTAAGAATGCTTTGCATTGTGACCATGAAGTAGTGGAGAGGAAATAAACGGGACGACTTAGAGCACCGTGATGTAAGTAAGGACGGCACTGATTTGACGGTGATTCGCCAACAATGTCTTGAGGGAGAGTCTGGGTGAGACGAGTCCCTTGTATTCTTGGGGAGGTACCCTGTTGGATCGGACAGTGCTCACATGCCAAACTAGGCAATCTCTGACAACCGCTGGATTGCATTCGAGATCGATGAGAGGGATGCCCAGAAAGCGTTTGTACGACCTAGGTCCGGGTAGGACTGTTCCTGAGGGAACCGATCGATCTATTTTTAATTCCTTGCGAGGATATGTTATTTCGGGTGCGTACAAAGAGGCTTGGTATGGGACCTGTACTCTCGATTATTTCCGATTAGGATGTTGGATGGATATTGGTGTAAGGTGGATAATCATGACATATCATGCATACATTATCATTGTGGAAGTGAATTCCCACATGTGAGTTACAAGCATTGTGTATTACTACGTTTATGTATGCGATATGGTTATGAGTAGAATGATGATTATATTACTTGATATATTGGTAATGTTGGAGTAAATGGTAAGTTATGTATTTCTTCATTATGTCAATGATAAATTATGAACTATATGCTAAAATATATTTTATGTCTGAGTGTGATATTCTGAGTAAGTCCACGCCGTCAATGAATTTATGTTCATTAGATGTCTTACTCTCTCTGCTGTATTGTTCTTGTTCTGTATATATTCGCTATGCAGATGACCAACAACAATACTCACATTCGAGGTTATCACTTCACGATGTCCCCGATAGGGCAATGGACTAGTGACAGGCACATATATACATACACAGGCCCCTGTGGTCTGTTGTTGCACATGGTGTGCAACGGGTCATCAATGATGATCCCTCAACCCGACACCTACATTGACACTTCCTTCACCTTGCCGCCAAAGAGGTTGATGTCTCTATAGGTTGGACTTTGATGCCCGCTAGTTAGGAGTGATGGCGCTGTTTCCTCCCACGGTTATAGGATGTGGCCGGATTGTTTGGGTGCTCAGTCATCCAGTCAAGCCAAGAGAAGCAGTGGTCTTGGAAAAGGTCCCTGCATGAAGGCTCCGATATTGAGAATGTCATCCCCTCCGAATTATGCCGCTGGGTTATGGCATAATGAAGTGGAGGAAGAGTAAGAGGAGGACGAGGTCGTTGAGCTCGTCAATGTAGAAAGCTCGGTGGAGGTGATCGACCTCGTGTCTGACTCGAAAGAGGAGGAGGACCCGAGTGAGGGGTCCAACATTCCTGGAATCTTTTGAGTCAGCTTGTGGACTAGTCAATGTCCCCTTTTGTTTTTGGTGGGGGCTGTGTTTCTTTTGATTTTGTATATGTTAGTGGCGATGTAGATTCCACCTTTGCTGACCTAGTGTGTATGAACTGATTATGACTCAACCGATTATATACATCATAATATTCAGGAAATTGTGAATCAGGTTAAGTTATCATTCGATAACGATAAGTTGATTTTCCGCATTCGAGTTACTTAAAGTGATGTCCCGGAAAAGGAAAGGTTTTTAAAAGGAAACAATTTTATATCACCAATACAAAAAAAATATTTACCCATTTTTCCGCAATGTTTTTTAGAAGTATTTTTCGGGGGTTACATAAGGTGCTAAAGGGGGACTTGTGATGTAAAATAGGGATGGGTAATCTATTGAGTAGGTAAGTGGCATGCTTAACAGCATAGCCCCAATAGGCTTTAGGTAGGTGAGAATGAAACAAAATTGCCCTTGTGACATTCAAGAAATGTCTGTATTTTCTCTTAACCATAGAGTTTTATTGAGGTGTTTCAACACATCTCGTTTGGTGTATGATGCCAAGGTTCTGGTAGAAGGAAGGCATGGTAAATTCAGGGCCATTGTCTGTTCGAATAGTTTTGACCACTTTGTGAAACTGAGTTTGCACCAAAGCAACAAAGTCTTGGACAAGAGTTTTGGCCTCCCCTTTATTTTTCATTAGAAATAACCAAGTATGCCTACTAAAATCTTATATAACAGTGAGAAAATATCTATGGCCATGAATAGAAGTGATGGAAATTGGACCCCATATGTCCATATGAACAATATCAAAGGGGGAATTGGTTTTGTGCACACTAGTTGGAAAAAGTAGTTTGGTTAATTTTGCCATATAACAGTAGTCACAAACGTGAGATTTATTGCATTTAACATCAGGAACATGCTTAGAAATGGTGTGCAAAACAGAATTAGAAGGGTGGCCTAACCTATAGTGCCACAAATCAAAAGCAATATTATGAGTGTTATCAGTAATGAAATTAACAAGATGTAAATTGAATCTACTTGTACTTGCAGCCATATTGAGCATATATAAGCCATTGAGAGCTTTAACATGTCCAATCGTCTTCAAGGTATTCATATCATGAATAAGGCAATGAGACTTGTCAAATATCAATCTGCAATTGAGTGAAGCAGTGAGTTTATGTATTGAAATCAAATGGTATTTAAAGTTTGGTATATGCAGGACATCATAAAGGACTAAATCAATAGATAAAGTGATGGTTCCACAATGTTTAGCAGTAGTGGTTGATCTATTTGGTAATCAAATTGTAATAGGTTTAATTTATTGATAATATTCAAAATCAGATAGGGAAGGACTTACATGATATGTGGCTCCACTATCTAATATCCAAGAATGTACTTTACCTGAGGTGTTGTTGTTATCAGATGCATCAATTGTGGATGTTATGCCAGTGTTGGTGAGGCCCAATTGATTGACTTGATGTTGAGAAGGGTTTATCTCTGCTTGTTGCAGTAAAGAGGTGAGTTGAGCATATTGTTCAGCATTAAATTGTAGGCTAGTTCTTTTGTTTTTATCATTCCCATCAATGATTGAATGAGGTTGTGTCTCTGCAATGTTGTTGATAGATCCAATGGCAGGCCTAGATTTATTGTTGTAATTGGGAGGGAAGCCATGCTTAAAATAGCAGGTGTCTATGGCGTGTCCTTGTCAGCTACAATGGGAGCACACTTTCACATAATTGGTTCTGCTATTGTTGTAGGATCTTCCACCTATTCTACCTCTGCCTCTTGCAACATTAGGGTAGGTTTTCCCAGGTGCTGGCTTCCAAGTCTGGTCTTGATTGCTGGCATTGAATAGGGCCTTAGAATCTCTTATGTTTTGTTTATTGTATTGTCCTTCTGCCTGGATAATTAAAGAGAAGGTCTTGTTGATGGTGGGCAATGGTTCCATAAGGAGGATTTGGGACTTGGAAGCTTGGAATTGATCATTCAGACCCTTTAAGAAGCAGATAACATATTCTGCTCCTCTACTCTCTTTTATGCTCTTAACAAGATTACACTTACATTGAACCCCACAAGTGCACACATGTATTTGTCTCAAAGATTCCAGGTCTTCCCAAAGGGTCTTGAGGGCGGTGAAATAAGTGGAAATGTCTCTATCTCCTTGTTTAATGGAGTGAACTTCTTGCAATAAATTGGACATTCTAAATTAGTTTCCCTTAGCAAATCTATCTCTTAGGTCTTGCCAAAGCTCTTGAGCACTATCTATGCATACAATGCTTTGTGCAATCTGAGGTGTTAAGGTTGTTGTAATCCAAGAAACCACCATTGTATTACATCTCTCCCATATGTCAAATTCTGGATCAGTGATCTTGGGCATCCTAATTGACCCATCAACAAACTTATATTTGTTCTTTGAGAGCAATGCTCTCCTCATGGATTTACTCCATGTGTAATAGTTCCCCCCTTCCAAGGGTGGGGATATGAGAAACCCTGGGTTCTCTCCAGGGTGGAGATAATATGGATTGCAAGGATTTTGAGGATCAATTCTGGAAGGATTAGTGGAAGTGATTTCTTGAGAATCATCAAAGTCTATGTCTGCCATATTTTCTTGATGCACAACGAAAAGGACAGAAAACAAGGATGAAATTGGTGAGAGATGTGATACCTTTCTCTAGTTTTTACAAACAGAAAACCTTTAGCCAAGGATGAGTGTTTTGAAGAAGAACATGGAAGATCTCATTCTTTCTTCGAGAATGGGTTTGATCAAATGCAAAGAGGATTGTGCGCAGCAGAGCTCTCAGATCGAGAGCTCTGATACCATCTTGCAGAAGTAGGATGAATTATACCTCATTCTTATTCATTTGAAGAACCAAAACAAGTTCTATTTATACAAGAAAAGATTGCTTGGAAAAAAAGCAATCAAAACTAACTATATTAATTGAAAATGACGCCAATCAACCAACGGCTATATTTGCCAGGAAACGAACAACTAACAGAAAAAACTAACCCTTAACCCTATGAAGAAAACATAAAACAAAGGATCATAAGGAGGTATCATAATATATATACTGTCACTATATAGTCATCATTCATTTTTAATCATAATTAAATTTTAAATAAAAGTAATATAAATGAATGATGAATAATGCACTGATTATGCATAAATCTTTACACTTTTAGTATATAGATATTATACCCATAATAATATAAAAATATAAGAGATTTAATATTTATGTATTAAAAGTGTCAAAAATTATATACAATGAGTGCACCATTCACCATTAATTTGTATTATTTTTATTTAAAAGATAATAATAATTAAAAAATGAATAGTGTATAATACAGTGTGAAATATTATTATACCTTGAGTTTAAATATCTTTTTCTCAAATTATAATTGATAGGTACGAAGTGATATTACAATTTCACATTAGATAACCAACTAAAACAAACTTGTCATTTGCAGCATGAAAAGACTTGAATATTAGAGTAGGAGTGTCTAATAATAAACTGAATTTGCTTAAATAAAACAGCATCAATTAGACATATCTAGCATGGTTACAATTCACACATAACAATACTTTCCAATTGCATTCAAGTTGTCAAGCCAATGCATAAAATAAAAGCTATAGGATTTCTTGTAGCCACAATGTAAATAATCTCGCAGGGTATAACCAAGTGTATAAACTAGGGTCTCTTCCAATAATGTTATTTTATATTCACACGAGTTCAAGCATCAAACTGATTAAGACATCATACTTAAATGAGTCAAATTCCTTCAATTTTAACCAACACAATTTTTTGGGGTATAATACCGACACACATCTGCTGTTCCACTCTTAGTGCCACTATATGTGTCACTGCCTTATGATTGGTTGAAAAAATATATTTAAGTTAAAATTTAATTTTTAAGTAATTTTCTGACCAATCACAAAGTCATAGCACATGGAGTGATACTAAGTATGAGACAACAGATGTGCACCTCACACTTTGATATGCGCCTAAAATTCCAAGAGTACATTTGAAGAGTTGTTCTATATAGGGATTACAAAAATATCCTATCCGTAAGTACTTGTAAAAAATATCTACAACGAATACCTGTAATAATAGCTTATAGGTGAGTATGAGTATCACAATATTTACCCACTAGTACCCATATAATTATAAACTAATTTTAATTAAATATTTTATATATTATAAACTTGTACTACCTTAGGATTATATTTATCTATATTATTTTTATTATTTAATAATAAATTTTAGTGATTGAACTATAATGATGAATTTGTCATGTACATATGTTATTATTCATGTAATTATTATTTATATATATATATATATTAATTAGTAAAAAATATATAAATATATAAGTAAATTTGAAAACTTATTGGACACACCTGCATATATCAACTACCCTTGTATGAAAACAAATAGGCGCAAGTATGTGAAAAAAAAACACTACTTTCTCCCACCCATCCCATTGCCATCCCTAACCCTAAATATCATTCTTTTATTTTATTTGTATGTAAAGGTTCAAAAATTTCATTAAAAGGGTAATGTGAAACTCACAAGTAGACCTTTTTCTTTTTCTTCTCGTTGTTCCCTTTCTTAGATTAATTTGACAATGAGTAGTAAGGGTGTTCAAATCCAGACCAATCAAAAAATAAAATCGAAAACCAATCCAAAATAGATCGAAAGTGCAAAAAATAGAATGTGTTTGAATCGTGTTAGAGTTATTTTTTAAAGACGGACTAGTCTGGTCTGTTTTTCGGTTTCACCTTTTGGATGGGGAACGAACCAAAATAATTTACAAAGTTTAAGTATGTAATACTTTTAAGTGTCTTCCAAACTTAATCCTAACTCCCAACTCTCAAAATTGTCCCTCTCTTTTGCCACTCCCTCCTCCGCCACTCTCTCCTCCCTCAGTCTGTCACTCTCTCCTTCGTTTTGGGTACATATGTTAGCTAGTACTTTACATTTTTCATTCTTCAATCCTTTGTCTTCATTCTTCGGTTCTTTAATTACATCTAGTGTACTTTTAAAAATTAAAAAAGATGCCAAGAATGGAATAAAAATTTGTACTTTTATGCCAATTATGTTTTTCAGGAGTGGGGATGCATTGGTCATGCCTGTATCAACAATCGCTTCAGAAAAATATGTATGCACTGACTGTATAAGAGTTTGTTGTTGATGTTGCTGTCTTTGTTGTTATTTACTTTTACTATTATTATTTTGTTGTTTTTTGCCGTTTATTGTTATTTTTGTCGTTGTTGGCCATTTTTTTAAATATTTTTTGATGTTGTTAAACATTATTTTTTGTTGTTTTATGCTTAATATTTAGTCATTTTTATGGGTTTTGAATGTATGTGTAATTTCAATCTTTTATAAAAAACTCTATCCAAAATGAACCGCAATCGCATATGATATTTGGATCAGATTTAATCGAACATCTTAATGTAAACATATTAGACCGAACCAGAAGTTAATTACGTGTTTCAATTGGATGATTTTTTTTGCTTAAAAACCAATCTAAACCAATCATGAATACCCCTAATGAGTAGTCCATGTTTTTAGAAGTTACTAATTTGATTCCAAGTGTCTAGTGTAAACTAATCTAAACTTTATAAGTCCTTTTTTCTGTTGATGGTGAAACTCGAACTTATAACCTCCTACATTTCATTTCTTATCCTCTCTCTCTTCACCATCAAATCACCTTATAACTTTTGGTGGTTGACAATTAATAAATCAAATTAGTGGGATGTTGGTTAATTCTCTCCCCTCTCACTTCATGGGTAGTTTCTATTATAATGGATAAATTATTTTCTCTAATAACTTTCTGGAACAAAAATGGAAGTACATATTCATTATTCTCTTCTTTTACGGCATCTGAGTGTCATCATTTTGTCAATATCCTAAAGGTTCACATAAAATTTAAATTAACATCATTCTTATTTGCTTCCTTCGTCCGATCAATATTTCTTTCTTATTTTCTTCCATAGAGTGTCGTGGGAAACTATTATGGTTTCCATTAGAAGTTACTCTAGTTGTTGCGAACCCTAAACCTGAAAGAGTCTTAAGGTGGTCGGGTGGTGAAGAGGATAGTTGTAAGAAATGGTGTGCAGGAGGTTGTGGGTTCGGGTCCCACCATCAACAAAAAATGGGACTTATAAAGTGGTTTGATGGTAGGGTGAAGGAGATTGAGGGTGAAGTCTCACCCACAATAAAATACTAACATGCTAACAATTGCCGATAAAAAAATATATATTCAGATTTGATTAACTAATGTTTCCATTAACATCTAATCTGTGGCCCAGTTTACACAATGTTTGTCTGGTACATCCTTAATTCATGGGTTCCATCTTCCAATGAACCATCTTTTTATTCAATATAATTTCCAATCAAAAACTAAATGCCACCCGTAACCTAAAATATAAACATTACAACATTACTGCTACAGTGGCTTCACGCCTTCACCCTAATTATTGTATACAATGCGAAAGAGAGGAAGAAGAGATTGGGGTATGAGTTTCATCTTTTTTTAATGAAGATTTTGAACGTTTAAATTAGAATTAAATTATTGTGTGGGAGTTGGAGTAGCTCTTTAAAGCTAATGTTAGACAATTTTGATTCATCTTTTATATTTATATAAAACTATGGGGCAACACATATATAAAAGAAGTTATTTGGGTGAGAATAATTGATATTGTGATAAATAAGAACATTTAATATGACTTATTTAATTTATTTGAATAATCAAGATTAAAAGAAGTAATAATGCAACCAATAACTAACTTTTAATCCCAACTATATATATATACTATATATAAAGGGAAAACATGGTTTAACTACCACTATGATATAATTTTACTATTTTTCCCTTAACAATTTTTAATTTCTACAAAAAACCATATAATCATATATAACTACTATCTAACCTTAATTTGACCATTAAAATAAAGACAAAAAATATAATATAAAATGCACCCAATAAAAATTACAATATAAAGTATATTCAATTTAAAAATATATTCTAATTTACCAAAATAAAATATATAAAACTTAAATATTTGATACCAAAAAGTAAAATTATAGGTCGACAAACATAAAGTGTCTGTCGCCACACTAGTATATATCTACTATCTTATTATCTACTTCTTATTAAGAATTGAATGAAATAAACACATTGACTTGAAAGTAAATTGAATTCCTTTGTGAATCAAAAATGATTATATCCTTGTGAGAGGATTCTCCAAACCTTCTTGGCTGAAACAAGATTAGAAGTTCTTATCAAGAACCAAGTTCTTATCAAGAACCAAGTTCTTGTGGCGAGCATCACTTTGACTTATCAACACCTCAAGTGTTGTGGTGCCTTCACCTCAAATCTTTTCCATCTTCTTTTATCCAATTTCAATACATTTCCGCTGCTTAATCTCAAGGGCTCCACTCAATCGTGAGTCTAGGCCATACACCAACTAAGATAGATCGTTTCAAGAGCCTTTTATCCAAGAGGTTCACATCAAGTGGCATCAGAGCTAATCTCTTGCTTGGTGTTCACTAATCTTCTTTTGGTCGTGAGTATATCTATCTTTTTTTATCTTTATCTTTCAAAAGTGTCAAAGTCCAAAATCAAAAATAAATAAAAAAGTATAAAAAAAAAGAGTCAAAGTCCAAAAATCAAAAAGTGTCAAAAAGTCCAAAAATCAAAAGTGTCAAAAAAGTGTCAAAGTGATTCTACAAAAGTTCAAAGAATCCGAAAAGAGTCTAAACAAAAAATTGTCAAATTTTTTATTTGAGGTGTAACTCAAGTCACAACGTTCCAATTTTGAGAAGTTGGAGTGATTTTCTTTCACAAAATTATTGGTTCAAAATTTGGTTTACTTAAGAAGGCCGTGGAGGATAGAGTGTTGAGTGATACACAATTCCCTACATTTTCCACAAACAAAAAGAGAGTGATACACGTTTGTTTGAGTGAAATGGTTCGTGAAAAAGGTTTATTCATGGTGAGGAGGCTCCTAAATAGCCAAATCAATAGTAATGATACAAACCAAAGAGAAAACATCTTCCACACTAGATGTTTGATAGATGACAAAGTTTGTTCTTTAATCATTGATAGTGGAAGTTGCACCAACATGACTAGTACAAGGTTAGTATCCAAGCTAAACCTTGTGACTAAACCACACCCTACTCTATACCGTTTACAATGGCTAAGTAGTGTGGGAGAAGTACTTGTCAACAAACAAGTAGAGGTCCAATTCTCCATTGGGAGGTATGAGGACACGGTTCTATGTGATGTGGTGGATATGGAGGCTAGTCATTTGTTACTAGGTTGACCATGGCAGTATGACAAAAAGGCAACACATGATGGAAGAATAAACAAGTATACATTGATACACAATAAAAGGAGGGTGATACTTTCTCCATTAACCCTTGAGCAAGTACTAGAGGACAAGCGAATCTTGGAAAGAAAAATAGCACTATAAAAAAAAAGAGTGAGAGAAAAACAAAAGAAAATGAGAAGATACAAAAAGAGAAAAAGCCACTATATCTTATGGATAAAATGGAGGATCAAAGAGTTGTTCTAACCAAACAACCCAATACACCTCTATTTATTTTCACAACTAACTTTGTTTTGCCAAAAAATATTTCTAAAATATTTCAGGAGCTTGGAATCATCAAAGGAGTTGATGACGGATGGGAAGCCAAGACAATGATCACTTGTCTTGAGATTGGACTCATGGATGGCTTAGTCAATCAAATAGAATTTATTAAGGATTGTACCAAAGCAAATAGAATCCGAGAGCAAGGGAAGTATTTATCTAATGATGATTTAGAAAATGTTGATGGCTTGTTTCCATTTGATGTAGGTGAAGAAGACACAATTTCGAGGTCGAAATCTCTTCAAGAAGGAGGGGATGATGTGAACCTCAAAGAGCCTAACTTTGATATTGATGGCCTTGAAGGCATAAGTGGTCCTATGACTAGGGCTAGGGCAAAAGGGGCTTAAAATGCCATTGGACAACTCATAATGTTGATCCATGATGGTGAGCCAAAAATAGCCCAAGGGGGTATAAAGATGCTCACTTACATCTTGGTCTATGGTTCTGACCGAGCCAAGGATGGACCAGGCCATGCGCATGAGTTAGGCCACGGATCTGACCAAGGCGCCAAAAATGGCCCTAGCATGGAGCCAAACGCATCAGGCTCAATTCCTGACCGAGACAACTCTGACAGAGTTGGGGACTTTGGTGCACCCAGTGTTGCACCAGGCGCTGGGCCAAACTGGCTTGGCCAAGAAATCTGACCAAGGCACATGCGCCTAGCGTGCCGCATCAGGCACTGGGCGTAGCCTGACCGAGTCAGGTCTAGCCAATTTAATTAGTATTGAGCAAATTTAACTTTTATAATAAATGTGTGGGCTAACTTTTGTCCAACACTTAATTTATTTAATTCACGTGTGTTTATCATAAATCTGCCCATAAAAATTGACCAGAATGAAAAATGACTCGTGG
>NC_032009.1:6023162-6024117 GCF_001865875.1 Lupinus angustifolius | reverse complement strand
TAATTTTCGTGAACCAAACTCATTCTAACTTTGTCTAATATTATTTGGCAGGTAAATAAAGACTATTGTAGCCGTTGGAGGGAGATTGCTCGAAGGGAAGCACAAAGTGACCATGGAGGAGCTTAATGGAGCATTTATGAGGCTTAAACACCAAGTTTGGACTGTTGGAGCTAAATCCACCTGGGAACGAAGTTAATTTTAGAGCTGTTGGAGCAAAAATGCTCGTGTGAAATTAGCATATGGTCGTTTGAGACCTTAATGGTGCATTAATGGTGCCTTATGCACATGTCCTAGCCGTTGGCAGCCTACCATCTTGCACCAACGACATCCTATGCTATTTAGTGCATCCTTAATCAACAATTAGTTGTGGAAAATTCATTCCTTAGCAAAGGAATCCTATGCCAAGTCCAAGTGTACCCGAGGAACATTAAGAAGGCTTAATTCTAACAATTTCCATGTGCCAAATTAGAAGAATCCAATGGAGCTCATCAAAGCTTAGCCGTGAGCATTAAGGAGTCTCCAAGTCTCTTAGATCATATTACTTAATGGTTGAGCCGTGCACTTAAGGAGAAAAGGAATCTCATGCTCATCACTATCCAATTGTGGCAATCAAGTACCTTAGGTCAAATCATTAAGTTTGTCTTCAATTGTAATAAAGCACACGAAACACATGTGCTCATCTCTTTACTACTCAAATATAGTCTAGTTTAGGAGTAGATTCCTTTGATTTTAGGGAATCCAATGTAAACTTACCATGCATTAGTCTTACTTGCAAACCGTGGGAGCCTTAGAGGCTTGCCTATAAATGTAAGGCTTCTTGCTATGAAATAAACACATAAACACATTGAGTTGAAAGTAAATTGAATTCCTTTGTGAATCAAAAATGATTATATCTTTGTGAGAGTATTCTCCAAACCTTCTTGGCTGAACCAAGATTAGAAGTTCTTATCAAGAA
>NC_032009.1:5988982-6023062 GCF_001865875.1 Lupinus angustifolius | reverse complement strand
ATCAAAAATGATTATATCTTTGTGAGAGTATTCTCCAAACCTTCTTGGCTGAACCAAGATTAGAAGTTCTTATCAAGAACCAAATTTTTGTGGCGAGCATCACTTTGGCTTATCAACACCTCAAGTGTTGTGGCGCCTTCACCTCAAATCTTTCCCATCTTCTTTTATCCAATTTCAATACATTTCCGCTGCTTAATCTCAAGGGCTCCACTCAACCGTGAGTCTAGGTCATACACCAACCAAAATAGATCGTTTCAAGAGTCTTTTATCCAAGAGGTTCACATCACTTTCTGTTCACTAAAGGTATGATTTTTCTCTTTACCACAATTACGCATTATTATTACTCTCTTTCTCTGTCATTGTTTGGGGCAAAATATAAGTGGGGTGTGAGAATCAATCACATTAAAAATGAAACTGGAGTTTTTTGTAATACAAAGAAATTAACTCTTCCTATTATGCTATATTCTGCAATTGGTTTGACAAGTCCAGAAGAGAGTTACTGCACTTTGTGATTGTTATTATTTCTTGGGACATATTTTTTTATAATTTTTTTAATGCACAACATTTTTTTGTGGTATTCTATGCGTTAATTCTTTGTGCCAAATTGATGACCGATGAATAAGGAAGGTAGTTAGAAAAGGGAAGAAATTTTTTCTCTCCATGAAAGAAATTATTATTATTATTTATTTAAACCAAATGATTGTTACTTAATCTACAACAACCCAAGGCATTTGGCATAGATTGGCATGAGTATGTATCAGTCCAAACTTATTATTAGAGATCAAAATAGTTTTATCAAAATATTTATGGATTTAAATTGGGTTCTTACTCTATATTACTTTTTTGATACATGATTGACCTTTTTGTTATAAATTTTGAATAGTTGCAAAATCTTTCCCTTCATAACTACTTCATAACTACTTCACAATCCATGACTACATTTATTCTCATATTCATATTAACTTCAAATCCTAAACACTGACTTAGGCCGTCTAGCTATATCTACAGCTATGTTTGGGGACTAATATTTCAAATTACATCTGTTGTTGCTCTCTTTTTTATCATTGTTTAAGTAGTAAGACCAATGATATTAAGGACCGTAAGGCATTCAGCCAAGCCTGTTAATGAATTGTTGATTATTTATATCTTAGTCTTTGTTATCATATCTGGTCTTATTAGTGAATATATTGGGCAACATTATGTTATGGGGCCATTACTATTAGGCTTAGCTATTCCAAAAGGACCAGCTTTAGGAACAACTTTGATGAGAAAAATGGAGACCCTCTCTTATGGTTTCTTTTATCCATCCTATCTTGCTGCAAGTGACTGCATATTAATATCTTCAAAGTGGATTTGAAGCCCTTGTGGATTGTGTGTGTCATAGTAGTTGTTAGTATCATGGTAAAGATATGTGATGTTATGTTCACAGGATATTACCATAATGTTTCCATGAAAGACTGTTTTGTGATGGGGCTCATTCTAAATGCAAGAGGCATAACATAGATTGTTGTTTATAATATATGGAGATCAAGGAAGGTATGAACATGAAGTTGAGATTATCAAATTCAAATGTAACATATGCTCCTAGATTGTAATATGTGATATATCAAATTTAGTTTATTACTTTTTGAGTGAAAAGATGAGAAATAATGTTGTTGCTTTTCTTGAACATGTATTTGTCCATTGGTTAGGTTTCAATTGCGTGGACTTGCAATTGTATATATTTCTTGCTTCAACAAAGGCAACACAATTTTCAATTTATAGAGTCTTCTCATAAACAAAGGCAGAGGTAATTCCTGCATAAAAATAAATACAAATGTGATAGAATGATGTCAGGTTCCATTTCCAATATTTGGATTGTTTAAGAAATGATGAAGTGGAACCAAATAATCGTTCACCAATTTTGGGCTCTAAGATATCGTTAGTATGTGATGACTGATAATATTTCTTCTTTTGATGTCATAGACTATTATCCAACATATCAAATTGGAGGCTAAGGTTGAGAGGCTTGAAAGACAATTGAAGGTCAAAGACAAGGAGATAGCGACTATTACTAGAACAGTGACGACATCCTTCAGAATCTGTTTTTGAGAAACTTAAACCATTCTTTTTATCTTATGTAAAGGAAAAGAACAAACTGTAGCTTTTTTTGCTGCAAATAAGCAACTTCTTTTGTTACAAACTTATGATGCTAGATTTAATTTTTTTATTGAGATTTCATTCTTGCGATAGTTGTTATTGTCTAGGAAACTAAAAATACTACAGCTCTCAAGTCTCAATTTGAGAAGCTACAACAAGAGTAAGATGAATTTCTGAGAAAAGTTATTGGTAATCGAGATAGAAGGTTGGTCTACTTTGCTTAATTATTGCTAGGTTTTGTTGCAAAACACCAACTTCAAATTGGATGAACAATGATTCTTACCAATGTGAATATCAATTCTGCCAAAGCAAGTAAGGACTCAACAAATGCATGAGTTGAAAAGGAAGGAAAATGAATACATAAAATTGTAGGTATGCTCTCTTGATTTTTCTTATTGAAAGGAGATGGGTATTTAGGTGATTGATGCCTTATGGCTAGAGACTTAACTTTATCGGCAAATTATTGCATGACTCTACAAGTTAATAGATTTTGAAATGAGCTCATGCATTCTACTTGCAGGAGAGGTTAAATGAAGTGTTGATGGAGACTATGAAAAAGACTACCCCAAACACATTGGTAACTATGAAAAGCCTATAGTTGTACCTTTGTATAGTGTTTTACCTTCTTAGAAATTCAACCTTCCATATCTTGCATATCTTCTCTTTATACATTACTTTATTCAAATAATATTCATTTAACCTTATATTTAAATAACATATACATATTTGTTGGTTTCCTTGCAGGTCAATATGTTTTCTTCATCACAACTTTTGGAAAAATACCTAAATCTACTATCTTCTACTATATTTTTAATAAGAGTTGAAGGGATTGTCGCTATTACCAAAATAGTTATTCCATTTGATTGACACATTGATTTCATTCAAAAGAATATATTTGCAATAACATGTTTTATTTGTTTAAAAAAATTATAAAACAAAATTGTGTATATTATTGAAAAGTATATAGCACTTATGCATTTACTTGTGGTGGATATAATTTAGTCATTAGATAATAATAGATACAATAAAATAATGGTGCATGTATAATCATTTATTACAAAGTGAGGAATATTACTACAATGGGTTTGGTCACATAGGTGATGTTAAGTTTTGCTAGGATAATTTGGTAAAATTAAAAAAAATGATTTGAATTTTGAAATTCTAGACACCACATATTTACCCATACATTACGATATCTCCTTGAACAACGAATTTTCATTTTCTTTCCCTCGCAAGTAATCAAACTCATCTCCCTTGTATTTTATGCTACTCAAACTCATCTCTCTTCTCTCTTCATCTTGAAACTCATCTCCTTTTTCTTTCTCTAAAAACACAATTTTTAGTTAAGTAAATCACGCTTACATTTTTTAAGAGTCTATCATTTTTGTAATATAAGAGTTTTTGCATGTTCATTATATGAGTGTATCATTTTGTTCATCTGTGATTTTTTTTATTAAAATTATGCCCTTTTATTTCCTTCACAACATGAGAGTCTACGCATATGTTCATTGATATTGGTTAACTTTAAAATCAATTCTTTTAGTGAAAGAATAAGCCTAAGTGGATGTGGAGTTGCAGATTTTAGTTATTGCATGTGAGTTTTGAATTATAAAAAATAACCCAGTGAATTGTATTCCATAATGATAAGAGACACAACAATATTTGGCTCAATCTAGATAAATTTCAATTTTGAATTGTTTTTAAAGTATTTTAGAACCTATTTGATTTTAAATTATACAAACTGTATACTTAGCATAAGCAATCTGTATACTTAGATTCATCTTTGGATTATTGCATAACCTATTTGGTTACTTAGCCTAATCTTACATTATTCATTATACGAAAAGTATATTGTATCTAATCTAGCACTATTTATTATATTAGCGTATATGTTGTATCATTTTGTCTCCTTCGAAAGTATTATTTTGTAGTACCTAAAATATCATCTCATTTCAAAAAAATTACACATTTTTATTTATGTTGAATAGGCTGATGGTATTTTGCTTTTTTTATTTATGTTGATGTTTAATTTAATATCCATGTCAAATTCAAGTGATTAATGAGTGATGTATTATCAATAAAGTTGAGAGATAGCTCTCAATGTATCACGAGAGGTAGGACTTGGATGACTTTTTTATATCACAAAATAAAATAACTTTTGTTATTGGCTTTGGATACAATGGTGAAAATAAGATATGAAGAATGCAAGAATGATTAATAAAGTAAACAAACATGTACTTACAAATTTATAGTGTGTTGGAATAATAAGTTTTAACTTTGAGACATTAAAATTGACCTTAAACTTCATAAAAAAACTACATTATATTGAAGGGTTCTTCTGCCATTATGAAATTATGATTTTCTTTTTAATGTTTCATAGTGGTGAAACTTGATATTTTCATATTTATGTAGGTGTTTATAATTTAATGAGACAATTGAAATGAATTAGAAGATCAAACTTTTCCTTCTTCCCCTCAATCTCATGTTAATAAGAAGTCAGTGTTTGGTTATTGATCTCAATTATTTGTGTTCAATTCACAAGTGCTTCTATTTTAAACAAAACATGTCTGATATGATTTTTAATGGATATTTTTCTAATATTTATCAACCTAAATATTAAAAAAAATATCCCACAACTTGGTGATTCTGTAAAGTTTCATTTCACATCTTGCAATTTTAGTGTAGACAGATCAACAAACATCAAATTTCACTTGCATATTTCAACAATGTTATTTATCTCATTCAATATTATTACTTGATATTGTTGATTATGAATTATTTTATATTTAATTATTCTCCTATTTTGGCTTACATAAAGTTAAGGTAGGGCAACCTGTGTAATTGTTGATCAAACCTACAACATCACTACAAAGATGAACAATTTCTACAATATAGAGCAATACTTGACTCAACTACATACTAAATCAATGAATATGTTCAGAGTAAAATTCCAAATGAATTTTTTAGTTGTCTTTAAATTTTTATTATACTTGACATTATAGATTTATTAAATTTATACTAATAAATATTCTAATCTATGACTAGGTGGAATAATGAATATTCAGGTTCAGATTCAGTTGATATATCTCAAGCTAATGAAGAGAAGCATTCAACATACTAACTTCTGAATTTTTAAACTCACTTACAACCTTCGGTCTTTCTAATCATAAGATTAAGTTGAAAGTTGGAAGTCTAATAATGTTATTGTGGAATTCAGATCAATATGAAGGATTATGTAATGGTACAAGATTGGTTGTCACTAAAATGACAAATCATGTATTTGAAGCAAAGTTCATGTCAGAAAAAATATTGAAAATATCATATATATATTCATTAGATGTCAATGTCTTCATCTCAATCTATACATACGGTATTTCAAGTTTATCGTAATAAATAAATATCATATTTTGTAAGGTAACCCTCCATAATATTTTTATTAACAAATTAAATGTCAATCTTTAATTAAATTCATACAAAATACATTATACCCATGCGAATGCACTGATATCCTACTAGTAGTTATAAAACCAAATTCTCAATCGTTACAAAATGTAAACCACACCTAAAATCTTACGATAATAATTCATGAAAATATACAATTTTGATTTTAGTCACCTGAGTTTGCAGTTCCTATTTTATTTGGTTTTAGTCTGTGTCAAAATTCAAAACCACTAGGATATATCCCTAATTAATATGATGCATATGACATGTTAGTGTTAGTTATAGATTAAAATTAACATTTTAGAATATAAAAACCAAAATCCTAAACAAAATAGGGACTAAAATCAATATTCACATATTTTTAAGAATAAAAAATATATTTTAATCGTAATTTTTATTTTTCAGCAATATAAAAATATATACCTATACATATAAATAATCATATAGGCATTTAAAATTTTATCTCTTATACAATTTCACATTTGGTTTATGATTAGATTGCATTTATTACAACTAGCGTGTCGACCGGCACTCTGTGCCGAACGACTCGCATTTTTATTTTTTCTAATATAGAATGCATCATTTTCATGTTATACAATTTAAATATAAGAAATACAATATATGAATTCAATAGAGAGTGAAGATATAAGTAAGAGAATGTGTTGAAGATTAATGACATATTTATTAATATAAAAAATGAAAGCAATGCAAATAATATGTGAAAGTTTATTTTATAGTATTTGCTAATGAGAAATGTTATAAAAGATAAATATGGTATATAAAAATTATGTCATAGTAGTGGTTATTACTTGTTTCGACTGTATTAGTAATATAGAAATATAGAAGTATAGATGGTCAAATTAATTAAGGTGAGAGGATAGTTATTATATATAATTATATGGTTCTTTCTATAAATTAAAATGTGTTATTGTATGCTGGCCTACATTATTAGTTTTTAGTATCAAATATTTAAGTTTTCTATATTTCATTTTGGTAAATTAGAATATTTTTAAAAAATTGAATATACTATATATTATAATTTTTATTAGATGTACTTTATATTTGTTAATTCATAATTCAGATTTTTGTTGTAGTTAGTTTACTTTCCAAATATAGTAATGTAGTTAGTTGTGAGCAACTATATATAGAAAGAGTAGTTTGTAATCTAACTAATTGAATTCACTGCTTCTTGCCTTTGCTTGAATAATATACTCTCCTACTTCACTCATTCTTCTTCTTCTTTCTGTTCTGTTTTTCTTCTGGTTTACATAACAGTGGTATCAAGAGCAACTGGTTTTTTTTATCCAGGGACAACCACAAGATTACCATGGCAAACAATAATGGTTTCACAATGACACTGCCTACATTGATTGGCAAGAACTATGAACGATGGAGCGTGCAGATGAACGTTCTCTTTAGATATCAAAAGGTTCTTGATATGTGCAGAATGGATATCAATCACTTGGTGAGGATGACACTGAAATCCAAATATCCAACTTCAGAGAATGCAAGAAAAGGGATTGTAAGGCTTTGTTCTTAATACACCAATGTGTAGATGAAGCTAATTTTGAAAAAATCTCCAATGCCAAGACAACTAAAGAAGCCTGGGAAAATCTTGAAAGAAGTTATGCAGGGCAGAGAAGGTGAAGAAGGTGAAATTGCAGACTTTGAGAAGGGAATATGAGCTTATGCAAATGAAAGAAGGTAACTCAATCTCAGACAACTTCACAAAAATCAGATCATTAACAAATTTGATGAAAGGATATGGTGAAGTGATGAGAGATCAATTGGTGGTTGAGAAAGTGTTGAGGACACTAACACCTAGGTTTGATCATATAGTGGTAGCTATAGAGGAGTCAAAGGATCTTGAAGTGTTCAAGATTGATGAATTGCAAAGCTCATTAGAGGCGCATGAACAGAGAATTAAGGAGAGGAATCACAAAAATGATTCTGAGCAAGCCCTCCAAGCCGAGTTCTCCAAGAAATTTTCTGGTCAAGGATCTCTCCAAAGGAAACTCAAAGGCAAATGGAAAGGTGACAAAGTAAAGAATCAAGAAGGAACCAAACAAGAATTTGTTTCAGCACAAAAATTCAGTTTGCAGGATCAAACTCTTAGAAGAAATAAAAAGAGATTTGACAAAAAGAAGGTACAATGCTTCAACTGCAAGAACTTTGGCCATTATGCAAGTGAGTGCATATTCAAAAAGGGCAATGGTGGATCAGAAATTGAGGCAAGAATGGCTCAAAGTGATGATTCAGATGAAGAGCAAGTGCTACTCATGGTCACTACTGAGAACGAACAAGCCAAATCAGATTGTTGGTACCTTGACACTGGCTGCTCCAACCATATGACAGGTCACAAGGATTGGTTTATAAGTCTTGATGGCACTGCTAAAAGCAGGGTGAAGTTTGCAGATCATAGCTCTATTGAGGCTGAGGGGATTGGTGACATTTCAATTCAAAGGAATGATGGCAAATTGGCTTACATTCACAATGTTCTGTATGTGCCAAAAATGAGGAGTAATATATTGAGTCTTGGACAATTGCTCGAAAGAGGATACACAATGTTGATGGAAGATAAGTTCTTGAAGGTATTTGATTGTGAAAGGAACTTAATCTTGAAGGTTCCAATGTCTAGCAACAGAACATTCAAGATTGGGATTCAAGTGAACAACCATAAATGTTTGATGTCTAAAGAAACTCAAGAAAGCTGGGTTTGGCACCAAAGGTATGGTCATTTGAACTTCAAGAGCCTAGATTACTTGTGTAGAGTTAGAGCTGTAACAGGTCTCCCTTCAATTAGAGCTCCTAGTAAGTTGTGTGATGATTGTCTTGCAAGCAAGCAGGCAAGGAACTCATTCTCTACCTATGTTCCAACCAAATCAGCAAGACCACTTGAGTTGGTATTCTCATATGTGTATGGACCCTTTGAGGAGAACTCAATAGGAGGCAACAAGTACTTTGTGACTTTCATAGATGACCTCACAAGGAAGACCTGGGTATACTTGATCAAAAGGAAGAGTGAAGTCTTCAACACCTTTCTTGTTTTTAAGGCTCAAGTTGAGAGACAATGTAGCCTAAAAATGAAGACTCTGAGAACTGATGGTGGAGGAGAATATATGTCAACTGATTGGAAGGCATTTTGTACTAAAGAAGGCTTGGTTCATAAGGTGATTGCACCTTACACTCCACAACACAATAGTACTGTAGAAAGGAAAAACAGATCCATCCTCAACATGACCAAAAGATTACTAAGAACCAAGAGAATGCCTAAGAAGTTTTGGGGAGAAGCTGTCTCAACAACAGTATACATCTTGAATAGGTGTCCTACAAAAAGACTTGGTGAAGTCACCACGGAGGAGGCTTGGTCAGGTCAAAAACCAAGTGTTGGTCACCTTAGAATTTTTGGCTCTGTGTGCTATAAACATGTACCTGAGATTCAGAGAAAGAAGCTAGATGATAGAGGTGAGAAGTTGATCTTGCTTGGCTATCACTCCACTGGAGCTTACAGAATTTTCAATCCTCTTACTCAGAGGATCATGTTAAGTAGAGATGTGAGGTTTGATGAATCACAATTCTGGAATTGGGACAACAACATTGTTAACAACTCAGAAAAAAATCATCTAATGCACTTTGATGAAACAGTTGTAGAAGAATCAGCAGTAATTGTTGAGCAACCATCTGCAACTGAGGAGCAGAATAAGAGAAGACCTCATAGGCATAGACAAGCTCCACCAAGATTGAGTGATTATGAGATCTTTCCAGATTCAGAAATCACTGTAGAGGGAGAGCTAGTTCACATGGCATTGTTGGCAGAAATAGAACCTGTGAGTTTTGATGATGCAATGAAACACAACCATTGGTTGGAGGCAATGAAGGAAGAACTCAAGTCCATTGAGAAGAATCATAATTGGGAACTCACTCAATTACCAAGTGACAAGAAAGCTATTATAGTAAGATGGGTCTACAAGGCAAAAGTAAATCCAAAAGGAGAGGTAACAAAATTTAAAGCTAGACTTGTTGCAAAAGGATTCTTACAAAGACAAGGCTTAGACTATGATGAAGTCTTTGCACCTGTTGCAAGAATGGAAACCATAAGATTGGTAGTGGCTTTGGCAAGTTATCATGGCTGGACAATCCAACAAATGGATGTCAAGTCAGCTTTTCTTAATGGACCTCTAGAAGAAGAAGTGTTTGTCTCTCAGCCACCAGGTTTTGAAGTTGAAGGCAGGGAAAACTATGTGTACAGATTGCATAAGGCACTCTATGGGCTCAAGCAAGCTCCAAGAGCTTGGAATAAGAGAATAGATGGATACCTATTGCAGCTTGGATTTGTAAAGTGCACAACTGAGTATGGAATGTACACAAAAGGGGAAAGTTTGAATGGTTTGCTCATAGTCTGTTTGTATGTTGATGATCTGTTGGTAACTGGAAGCAGGGTAGATGAAATTGAGGCTTTTAAAGAGAGCATGAAAGCAGAATTTGAGATGAGTGATCTAGGGAGTCTTGCCTACTTCCTAGGAATTCAGTTCATAAGGACTAAGGATGGTATCTTCATGCACTAGAAAAAGTACTCCACTGATATACTAGAAAGGTTTCAGATGCAAGATTGCAACTCTGCTTCAACTCTTGTTGAATCAGGGAACACATCACAAACTTCTGAAGAAAAGGATCATCCTGCAGATAAAACGCTCTATAGGCAGATGATTGGTTGCTTGAGATATGTCTGCAATACAAGACCAGACATGGCCTAT
Organism: Lupinus angustifolius; assembly: GCF_001865875.1. NCBI lineage: Eukaryota > Viridiplantae > Streptophyta > Magnoliopsida > Fabales > Fabaceae > Lupinus > Lupinus angustifolius. Next base: position 6,012,728 of record NC_032009.1, on the reverse strand, counting down.
GGTGTAGGAGTGGTCAGTAGGCATATGGAGGCACCTAAGAAGACTCATCTACTAGCAACAAAAAGGTTGCTCATATACCTAAAGGGAACAGTTGAGCTTGACTTATTGTTTCCCTACAAAACCAGCAATCTTAATCACGAAATGTTTGGGTTTAGTGATGCTGATTGGTGTGGAGATAAAGCTGACAGGAAGAGCACAACATGGTATTTGTTTTTGCTTGACAATGCTCCAATCTCTTGGTGCTCAAAGAAGCAAGATGTGGTTGCCTTATCTTCTTGTGAAGCATAATACATTGTTGCTTGTATGATTGCTTGTCAAGTGTTATGGCTTGAAACTCTACTTGAAGAATTAAAGATAAGAAATGAAAGGAGTATGGTGTTGTTTGTTGATAATAAATCAGCAATAAACCTTGCTAAAAATCTTGTTTCACATGGCAGGAGGAAACATATTGAAACCAGATTTCATTTCTTAAGAAGTCAAGTTAGCAAAGGAATGTTGAAGCTTGATTTCTGCAAAAGTGAAGTGCAATTAGCTGACATCCTAACTAAACCTTTGAAGAAGGACAAGTTTGAGATGTTGAGAATCAAAATAGGAGTAGTGGCAGCAAAGGAAAACTGAATTAAGGAGGGGTGTTAATTCATAATTCAGTTTTTTGTTGTAGTTAGTTTACTTTCCAAATATAGTAATGCAGTTAGTTGTGAGCAACTATATATAGAAATAGTAGTTTGTAATCTAACTAATTGAATTCATTGCTTCTTACTTGTGCTTGAATAATATACTCTCCTACTTCACTCATTCTTCTTCTTCTTTCTGTTCTGTTTTTCTTCTGGTTTACATAACAATATTGTATTTTGTGTCTTTATTTTGATAGTCAAATTAATGTGAGAGAGTGGTTAATATATTGGTAATGACTATATATGATTATTTGGTTTTTTCGTAGAAATTAAAAATTGTTAAGAGTAAAATAGTAAAATTATAACATGATGGTGGTTACACATATTTTCCCTTTATATCTATACTATATATAAAGCCAAAACTTGAAATAACTTCCCTCATGGTGTAATTTTCACTTCCTGTTTTGCCCTTAACATTATTTAATTTTTACAAAAAATCATATAATCCTAAGTAACCACCACTAACACATTAATTAACCACATATCTCACATTCAATTAAATATTATCATAAACACATAAAAAAATATAATATAAAGTACACTGAAATAACAAATACATTCTAATTCTAAAAAATGAAATATATAAAAATTGAATATATAATATCATGTAATATTCATCAGCAGGCACGAAGTGCCTGTACACACTAATATGTATAAAAGATATAGATATAGATAGATGTAGAAGAATATATTCCCTTTATATATACTAGCACGTCGACCGGCACTTCGTGCCGGTCACCCTTTATATTATATTATTTAAGAAAACTATCATGCAATATATGTTGGAAGTTAAAAATGAAAGTAAACTATTATGGCTAAGTAATTGATCCACATTTCAAATTTAATGTCATAACCAATATAATTCACTTATCCATTGAAAAAGCCACATCAGTTTGGAAATTGGAGGTTTAAGAATTGATGTGGTAGTTAAAAAGGAAGCATTAATTTACATTGAGAGATATATAATATTTAGAAACATGAAATTAGAATTACTCCATGAAATTTATTTTATATTTTCCTTTACATTTTTCTAATTTCTATTAGTATTAGTATAGAAATTTATATAAAATACTTCACGGTATATATTTAATGTTTATTAATATTAGAATTAGAATGTATTTGTTGTGTTCGGCGTACTTTATATTATATTTGTTGTGTGTTTATGATAATGTTTAATTTAAGGTGAGATATGCGGTTAATTAATATGTTGGTGATGGTTGCTTAGATTATGTGGTTTTTTGTGAAAATTAAATAATGTTAAGGGCAAAACAAGAAGTAAAAATTACACCATGAGAGAAGTTATTTCAAGTTTTGGCTTTATATATAGTATATAGATTTGGCTTTATATATAGTATAGAAGTATAAACATATGATTTTTTCGTAAAAATTAAATAATATTAAGGGCAAAACAAGAAGTGAAAATTATACCATGAAAAAAGTTATTTCAAATTTTAGTTTTATATATAGTATAGAAGTATAAATACTGTTAAAATTAACTCAAAAAATAAATAAACCAATAAATATGAATATATAATGGAGGGAAAACATGTGATATATATTTTTTCTTAAAAATTATGTGGCACTTGCTCCCACTGTGACCAACATGGATCACTCCTTTTTTTAAACATCTCTCTACCTAAGTTGATTCCTTTATCACACTTAATTTTTATTAGTACAAGATAAATGTATTCTCAGTGTAAAGATTTATATTACTAAATATATCATCTATCATTAATTTGTATTAATTTTTTAAGCAGACAACAATAATAAAACATAAATGATATAGTGACAATATATAAAACTTATACAATATTAATATATATTTTTTATCATTTTTATTTTATGTTGCCCTTGTATTATGGGAAACACATTTCAGAAGCGTTGGGTGAACTACCGGAAACATGTTTTTAGTAGTACACAAGAGGTATTAAATGAAAAAATGGATGGCCGAAAAAGAAATCATCCTACCCTATTATTTTACCCCCAACAAAATAATGGTCACACAAATATCATTATAGTCCGTTATTTAGAGTGTCATACTAATTGGAGTGTTACGTGCCTTTTCAAAGCACACACCTCCTGTTGGATGGATTTATTGCCAATAAAAGTAGTCACTTTAACTATTACTCAAGGGATGGAGTGAACAAAATGAGCAGAGACAAAAAAAAAAGATTGTTTTTATAATTTTGTCTAAGAAGGTAATTTACAATTTTGAATTAGATTGATAGTAGTCATTCTCCCATGTTATGAAAACGGTATCATACTAACCGTTCAATAAGTAAGTTAGTTCTAATATTAATATGATACAACAATTATATTAATCATACAATTATACCAATAAAAAGTTATCAAACCCAATTATTTTGGTCGAGTTTCATTTAAACCATATCAGTTATACAAGTCATTTTTCATTTAAAATTATAATTTTTTGTAACAAAAGTAACTTAATTTTTACCAAAATATGATTATGATGATCAAATACACAATTATTATGTTTGCTTATACTTCTAAAACATGGTCTACCACCAAGTTATATATTTTGTTTTAACCCATATTTTAAATAAAAGATTTTATTATGTTACTTATTAATTTTTAAAATTAATATTAGTATAATTTATATGTATATCTAACTTTAATATTAGTATAATTTATATGTATATCTAACTTTAATATTATGCAGTTTAATTAATGAATTACATGATAAACTATTATAATGAGGAGCACTCAATTAACCATCTCAACATTAGGAAAAAGTCAAAGTTCAAATTTTATACCATTCAAAACTGTCATGTACATTGCTTCATAATTCAATAAATTCTAAGTGGAAAGACTTGGTCCAACTTTATATTTTTTTGTTTTTGAACATGACTCTGTAAGTAATTTTGTGATACATTAAGGACATAACTATTTTTACCATCATATTAGTAAATCTCATTGCTATTATCTAAACAAACATAGAATATATGCTAATAATTGTTAGAGACTCAAATGATAGAAATTTAGAACTTGGTGGGTGCAACTACCCCAACTAGGGACCATGTGAGTCCACATCTATTTGTGATGGAGGTGTGCCCACAAAATGTGAGGGAATTATGCAAGTTAGACACATGGATTTTTAGTTCATGGGGAAATTGGGAAGTAAATGACCCTCATGTTGTCATGTAGTTGGTTAAGAATGACTCCCAAGATCTCATTCATATGTATCTTTTGCTTGTATCTCGATAAAGAAGGGGAAGTGAGGGGTAAAGATTTTACACATGGGGTTTGTGAAAGATATTGAATGCGCATATAGGTAGTAAGGAAGTCTCACTTCTTATCTATATTGCATATGTTTGACACTCCTCCTAATAGATGTGGCCAACTTATTCTTCACAAAATTCTCATTTAGTTGTAACTAGTGTATAACTATTCTTTTCTGTTTAAATTATGATTATAATATTTATATACTATCGATATAAAAATTTATACACAATTAGTGTATCATCTACTATTTATTTATTTATTTTTTTTCTAAAAAATCAATAATAATTAAACATAAATGATATTAATACATTATCAATGTGAATGTATATATTTTTCTCTCTCAAGTTATATGTAGCTTTCACTAAGGAGAGATAATGTTATTTGTGTCACATAATGTCATTTGGATGACAAAACTTTCCTATCAAAGATAGATGCTTTTCAACTATATTAATTTAGTTAGCAGAACTAAGAAAATAAAAAAATATTAGTTAAATTGAATTTTAAAATTAATTCAAAATTTTATACCACACTCTTATAAGTTTATTTCTTTTAAATTTAAAGTTACCTTGTACTTGTTAATCAGCAGTGAAAATGATATTCATAAAAAACCCAAAAACACAAAAAAAAAATTAATTAAAATTAATGTGTATTTTTAAAAATAAGGGAAATATTAAATTTCTTTACCGTTAGTGCAATAAAAGATAAGTTCCTAAAAGTTAAAACATAAGAACGGGAAATAGACATGTAAGTTAGCTGTTACCACAAAAAAAGAAGATTTATATTTTCTTCCCACATACTAGGTATTATCAATGGTTTTTAAAAATATTGAAAACATCATAATTTTAAATAAGGTATTATTAAACTTGAATTAGCCATTGACCCAATTCATATTAAAATATAATAAATTCATAGTAAAACATTATTTAATAATTTTTTATTCTAAATATAAAATTGTATTAACACCATGATATGATTAAATCATTAAACAACCAATAAGGATGATTTTAATATAACAAAATGTCACAAATAATATTAGACAATATATGTTTTACGCTCTAGTTTCAACAAATGGACACATTAACCAACAAAGCGTTCTCTAATAAAAGGGCACACTAAACTCAATTAAAAAACAAAAGTTTTGTTCTGATATAAGCTAACAAATAATAACTATAATTACAATAATTGATAATAAACATAATTACATGAATTAAAAAAAACCATATTATTTTTACTCTCAAAATTATGTTGTTTTGATATTTTTTTAAACTATTTAAACTGACTGGGTCAAACTGGTCAGATCGACTAAGTCACAGATTTTATGTTCAAATTGACAAGTCGAACTAGTTCATAGTAATTTTGATGCATAATCGTCAGAAGTAGAACTCAAGCTGATTAGATGATCAATTCACCGGCAAATTGGTAGGACCAGTTGGTCCAACCCGAATTGAACAATTATGGTTTTTAAACATTATTATTTTTTCTCGTAAGCAAATTTAATTACTTTCACATATTAAAGTATCATTTAATGAAAATAATTTTTCATATATTGCTGTATAATAGTTGTAATTATTTATATATTTTTATAAAATGAAAATAATTAATTGACTTTATTCATAAATTAGTTAAATTTATTTAAAAACTAAAAATGAGTAGACTACATTAAAAATAATTGAAGGAAAGAAAATTAGAAACGTTAAAGATGAAATAATTTGAGTATCTTTCAGAGAAATATCTTAAAACAAAATCTTACCTTATATACCAAATCCTTGAATTCTTCAGACACCAAAATCCATGATTACATTTACAACTGTGAAACTTTCCCTATTGTGTTAAGCTCCAAGTTTGAAAGTTTGAAGTTTAAACACTAATACCACTCTTACCCTTTTCATTTCCCTAATACCCTTTACTGTATATATATTCAGAACACTGACCCAGTTTCAATGACTGAATATTTTTCTCTTTGGGTTATTGTATGTGTTCAAAGTTTGAACCTTTATTGTTCCCACCAAAAAAGTAGAGACATTTAGGGGACAGTGACAAAGAGGTAACAGTTCTTATTTCACTTCAATCATGCCATCAGGTCCTAAGAAGAGAAAAGCTGCAAAGAGAAAGAGGCAAATGGAAAAAAACATTAACAATCACCCTCAAGGTATTTTTTTCCCACTGGCTTTTTTGTTTTAGAGCTTTTGATTATGCATGTGTACCTAACTGATAATTACTCATAGGTTGGTTATCTTCAATTACTGTTTTTATGTGTTTGTTTTTATTTGGGGTCTTTTTTGGTCTATTTTGTTAGATGGGTATCTATTGATTTTTCTTGTTTTGCATTTATTTGACTGGGATTTTGAGTTTGGGGTAGTTGGGTACCTAGGTCTATGTTATTGTTAATGTTTATTTGGTTGGTTTGATTAATTATTGGTTAACAAATGTCAGGAAATGATGAATCCCAAAATGAGAAGGGAAGTGATGGCGGCGAGGTTAGTTCTCCGGAACATCATGATCATGATGATAATCATCATCAAAATCCATTTAATGAAGGGACTGAAGAGGTTAAAGAGGCAGGCCCGCTAACTGCTCAACCAATTGCTTCTGATGCCAAGTCCACAGAAGAAATTCGTAGTGATATTCAGATTGACAAAGTGGTAGGAGTTAAAGAGGATAGCGTTGTTTTGGTAGAGGGAGATATGAAATCTGAGCAGAGTTCTGAGAGCAAAGATTTGAGTTTTGAGCAAATTGAGAATGCCAAGGAATCATATTACAGGAATGCGAATGGTAGTAGTACTTCAAATGATGAATCTGTCGCTGAGAAAAACACGAAGGGTCATGATTATAATTCAATTGAAGTGTCAATTGAATGTCATGAGTTTGTTAAACCCATTGACTCCTCACCTTCCAATATGACTTTGATTGCTGAAAATGCACCAGTTGAGGAGACTGGTAATTCAGCTGCCGAGTCTTCTGTTAATTCAGTTAAGGCCGTGGCTTCATTGTCTGAGGCAGAAAAGGATGATAATGGAAGTGTATTACTAGAGAAGTCGGTAGTCCCTTCTATAGGAGTGACCAATCTCGCTATGAAGTTGAACGAGGATCATGCATATCCCTTAACTGATGAGAGTGCTAGAGCATCAAATTTGGAGGAACCTAAGCCAAAGGGTTGTGATAGCAAAGTATTAGCTTCATTCTCTGCTAATACTTTCACTAAATCTTCTAACAGTGCAAAACATATTAAGGATTCTGAGACTCCAGAATACTCTGAAAATCAGGTTTTGCATTTTCTCATGTATAAAAGTTTCACGGTTTCACCACACAATTATGGTTTGTGAATTTATTTATTTTGTAAAAAAGTCATTTTAAATCTAATTTTATTTGCTGAATTGATATGCAGCCTCTTCTAGCATCAGCTCCGCGTACGGTGCGAAAGACCTCTTGGTTGAGTTGCTGTGGATTGTTTGAAGTTCTGTCAGGCTCAAATAGATGAGTTCAGGTTCGGAGTTATTTTTACTTTTAAAGTTGTACTCATTGGAACTCTCTTTAACATAAAAAAGTTGTATTGCTGAGATTGATATGCTGCCCTCCTGTATTCCTATTTGTGGTTGTAGTTGTTTGAACTTTTACGTCATTTTTAACTGCTTTGAAAGTTAATGGTTTTTTTATGACTTTGATTGTTAGAATGAAGTTTGGTAGTGTTACTATTAAAATAAACTTTCAAAACAGTCAAAGTAATTCTTCATTCACTAATTCCTACCTGTCTAACTCCGGTTAAATTTAAATGCGGGGTTTATGGTAGGTCCTTGGACCAAGTTTTGGTAGATGTGAAGATGTTAAACTTTAATGGCAATATTTTTTGGTTGGAGCTCAATTTTTTAAGTTTGTTTGGCTTAGAAACTAATTTTGAATAAGTTTAGGTGATTAGCATGTATTTGGTTTAAGCACATGGTCTTTCTAAGGGGATTTCTGTAACATCAGCCTTTGAATACTAGTCTTATGAGGAGGAAAAATATGAGAAAGCATCACTGATCAGTAACTTCAGAACCACTTTGTTACATAATTGTAATTAAAGATATGTATTTCATATTATGAGTCTCTTGGTCCCATGCATCATAAGGCCTAACGAATCCTGAAAATTTTATTGAACTTCGAGACATACTTTTCATCATACTTGCTCTTTCTCATTCATTCTTCGTGCTCATCTTTTATGAGGGTTTTTCCTCTCTGCTTTAAGCTTTGACAATGATTATCTTGTTAAATCTTTCACAGGGCACTAAAAATCAAAAGTCACTTCGGCCACGGTGCTAAAAATTATTGGTCTAATAATTTGAAAACGTGATCCCGTAGTTTAGGACTTTTTAGGGATCACTGAGAATGCATGCATTCATGAACTATTTGGTTGCCATGTTATAATTAACTAAATCAAGATTTAGTTCTGCATATTGTCTCTGCAATGTATAAAGATTATATGTTGCTTTACACAAAACTCTTTGTTTTCATATCATCCCCACATGACCAACAAGGACTAAACACTTCAGTCATTTGTGGATAATGCTTACTTTGGTGATTATTTGAATAATATCGGTGTACATTTTGAACATGCAAATCAAGCTATGGTTGACAATATCTTCCTTCTGTTTCTCTTGCAGAAATACAAGCAAGGTGTCAAACTTGTGAAGATTTGGAAGAACTTTGTTAAAAGATTTTGTGATTTTGATCTAGATTGTTTCCTTTAAGCTTTTCCAAAATGTAATGGGCAACCAGACCCCACTATATAGTCCATATAAGGTTTGTTTACTTACAGAGAAGTTTGTTGTATTGTGTTAGCAACAATTACAGCTCAAGGCTTGAATCTTCTGAACTTCATTTTTAATTCTGTGAGTAATCTTTTCTGTCTTAGTTATCTCTTGGTAATGAAATATATTTTCCATTATGTGCATACCAACCAAAGACTTCCTAATAATTTGTTTCTGGGTTGCATTCTAAGAGACACCTCAGCAGTGATTCAAACTGCGGACCATATCACGTGATGCAACCATAATATTGTGGTTACAGTGTTTGTCGTAACCGCATAATACTGCAATTGTAGTGCGACACCGAATCACAATGATGCTGTTGTATCAGATCACAATGCAACCGCATCGAATCATATTTTGGTTGCGTCGAACCCCATCAAGTTTAAAAATATTTTTTATCACAAAATAATTCACACCGCAACAGTCATAATACGCTTCACAATAGCCGCTATGGCCACAATCACACCGCAACCGTTATCACAATCTCAGTAATCGCAATCGTGATCCAATCACGATGACGACCACAATTTAAAATACTGCCTCGTAGCTTTATACCTGAGTAAAATCAACGACTCGACTATGGTTGGTTGGAGCACAAGTGAATTGCGCCCCTCAATCAATTTTATCTTGAAAGTTGGGGGTTTGCATTCTGAGTAATTTTTTCGACTTGAGAATTAGTTTCACAACTATGTTTGTCATATATCCAGTCAAAAGAAAAAAAAAGACAGAACCTTTTAGAAAGTATCTAAAAGGCTACTTAACTTTTTAAACAAGAATCTTCATGAGAATACTATTTGGATTCTATTATACCCATGTTCTTTAAGGAGCTGTAAATGGTTATCAAGGTGATGCACAATTTTCTGTTCTTGTCACCTTTATGGCAACTTATGAAGCTTTCCATGATCAATGCTTACACCTTACAAAAGAGAAAGAAATACAGGCAAACAAATACATTCTCTATTGCTCTATTCACAGGAATCATTGTCCATGCACCAATGACTAAAACTATGACATACATGCAGAAGTTCAGCAACAAAAAGAGTGTGGCAATTGACTTCCTTTACTCATTAGACATCTATGTATTAACGGGAGTACATCTTTTCTCATTGCCACTCCACGTGTCATGAGTTGTGATTAATTGAAAAAATATATTTAAATTAAAAGTTTAATTATTAAGTATTCTTCTGACTAATCATAGTTCATGACACATGGAATGACACAATATTGTAAGATAGAAGATGTAGTCTCTTTGATAAGGAAAAATATTCTTGAAACAAGAATAACACCAGGGGATTTGAGAATCCTAAAAAGTAGCTAAGGAAAGTCTCTAATCCAAGACTAGACTAGGAGTGGGGTGTTAGGGAATCCGAATTGACTTGTAAATATGACTAATCCAAATCAAATGTACTATACTTGGTGGTTTGAATTAGTTTTAAGAGTGCAAAGCGTCAAGGATTGCATCAGCAACGTTTGCCTATGTTTTGATGAAGACAAGGAATTAGTTAAAGCTTGAAGATGACTCAACAATTAACATGCCGATGGCTCAAGTGGTGTCTTATTAGACTTATGTTATAATTCTTTATTATCATTTTAGAAGTCTAAGGTGATTGCCATAGATATCGAGTGGTGTGAGTGTGTTTGCACCTTTGTTTTTAAAAAAAAGGTGTGAGTGTCACAAGACTTAATAAAGTAATTAATCCACTAAAATGAGACATCATCTAGAAATATATGATAATTAGGTTCATGCATTTATATACATTGATTTTGCGCATTAAATGTATTATATTTTGGAAATCATGTATTGCATGAACATATATCATATAAGTAGTTTACCATTTAATCATGTATTAAAAATACATTGGTTAATTGATTAACCCCATGGCTTAATCGATTAATGTGTATGTTTTTCTGATATTTCAACAACATAACTGAAAAACCGTTTTTAATAGCCAAAATCTGTTTTGTATAAATACTGACCTAATTGCAGAAACGGCTAAGGAAAAAGAAGAGTGAAAAACACAAGAGAATATATATAGATCATCATTGTTAGAATCTATTAGAGAGTGTTGAATTAGGAGAAAGATTAGATCATGCCAAGGCTTTAAGTTTCACATTCATCTTGCATGTTTCTTTGAAAATCTTTCTTGTGTTTCTTGAAAAGAAAAAGATAGTTCTTTAAAGATTGCATATTTTCATAAACCTCATGCATGAATATTCATATTAGACTAGGACATCTTGTGAGTTCTTGCTTAGGGTTTAGGCTTTGATTTTCATTGTAATATCTGAGTATTAAGTACTCATTCATAACTCAAAGCATTGTTATTCAAGGATTGGGAAAATCCTAGCTACGGTTAGGTAAGGTGTTCTTCACACAAAGACTTGGAGGTCTTGGGATAAAGAGCGATACCTTGGCTTGGGTAGAATCGCGTAGGAAACGTTTTCTTGGGAGACGGTTTTAGGAAAGGTCAAACCAAGGGTGACGAAGTTCTTTGGGTTCCAAGAAGGGAGCATTAAAGTTTTGTATTTGGAAGCGTGTATGTAACGTATATTGTGTTTCATAGTGAAGAAGGAAAATCTCCCAAATCAGAGGGGAGGACTGGATGTAGTTTTGCAGTGGACAACAAGGATAAAATCCCTGCGCAATCTTTTCTATCCCTTTCTCTGTTATATTTCAAGATGCTTTAATGCGAGTTTGGAGCTAATATTTTGCATACTTGTTCCTTGCTATGTTGTTGTTAATCTTACATAAAGTATCTGTTGTATATCTATTTGTGTGTTGGTTAATAACTGTGCGTGCAAGTTGCTGTTCTGATCATTCTGGTTCTGTTACTGGTTAATCGATTATGTGTAAAAACTAGAAAAGTAGAACTTGAGATCCGCCACACCTATTCAACCCCTCTCTAGGTGTTCCTAGGCCAATGATACCTAACAAGTTTAGCATGTTGGATTAAAATTTCATCTCAACCCATGTGAGCATGGTTCAGGTATCGATTTTAATTTTTAAAAACTGATAGAGCCATATTCGAACCATGAATCCCGAGCTAATTATTTATAAGAAATAAAGTTAAAACTCACGAAATACATATTTAAGTAAAAAAATTATGATATTAATTAGATAAGATTATAAGGGCTTATATAATATAATACTTTGATATGAACAAGTAATGTTAGTCACATATTCCTACACTGTCACTACCAGAGTGCGTGGCTTTACACCTTTGGTCACATTTTATTAGAAATTAAAGATGAAAAAGGGAATGTGTATTTCATTGATTAAAAGAATGATTGAATGAAATTGATTATATAATTACAAAGAAATTAACAATATATTATATAGAAAATTTAAGATAAATTTTACCTAACTCCTACCTAATTAAGTAATCTATTTTACATATGTTTTAATTATGGAATTTGAATTTAAAAGATGATTTGTTGCCTAAGGTAAGTGAGTTTAAACTAATTACTAGTCCAATACAATATTAACAAAAAATATCAAAATATATTTAAACATCTTCATCAAGCTGGAGAGTAGATGTTAACAACTCCCAATTTGAATAAAAAATAATTAAATGGAGAAGACTTCAAAACCTTTCTTAGAAGATCTTTGTTAATTATGTGTTGCATTGTTTCTGAAGGAAGTCATGATATTTTTGATTCAAGACCATGACTTTGTGCATCATATGAACTGTGAATTCCAGCCACTTTTAGTGCCAAATTCACTTTGAAGCCTAGGAATACTTGGCTGGCTTGATCCATGACCTGATCACCATGGATCAACAAATTTTTCACACGAAATATTGCATAGAAGAAGAGCCATAGAATGCTTGAATAGTGAATATAGTAGAATTAAGATATTAGTGAATTCTTCAAAATATAACATATGAAACTAGTATAGTCGTGCTAAGAGAATTAATAAAAGCAATAGAAGAATTCTTAGAAGAAACTAAATTGAAATTGAAAGTAATGATATTGTTCATTCAGAACCAACAAAATAGAAACAAACCAAATGAGATAAAATGATATTATTGCTCAAGAATATCATTTTGGTTTCTTGGTCAAAGAATGAGAAAAATCTAGAATATGATGAAATATAAACAAATTAATAAAGAAAGAGAGCAAGAAAATGAATAAAGATTCTTTGATTTTTGCTTAAAACCTGATTGTTGAATTCGGAAGTGTAAGTATCCATTTGAACAATTGTATTTTCTTCTTCAAACAATTCTTTCATTGTACCCTGCAACAACTCTCTTCCTCTACACTATGAAATACAAAATTATTTTGCTTTGATACCATATTAGAAATCAAAGAGTAAAAAATGAATGTATATTTCATTGATTGAAAAAATGATTAAATGAAATTGATTGTATTGAATTACAAAGAAATAAACAATATGTTATATAGAAAATGTAAGAAAAACTTTATCTAACTCCTAACAAACTAATCTATTTTACACATGTTTTAATCATGAAATTTGAATTTAAAGTAATTGCATATTATGCATGGTAACTAGTTTTAAACTAATTATTAACCTAATACAATATTAATCCAAAATACCAAAATATATTTCTAACATATTTCTCAATTTAAAAACGTTCACGCAAATGATCTTTTGAGCATGATTATTGTCCCCGCACAACCTTGGCACCATACTCTTGGCTGAAATAAAAAATAACAACAATGAAAAGAAGGAAAATATTTTTGATCATGAGCAAAAAATGATATATATTGTACTTTTAAATAAAATCACGATATTAGAAAACAAAATAGTTACTTGATATATACAATTAAAACCCTTTAGAATAAATAACTCATCTTTATATTTTGGCCTATTAAAAAGTTATTATTCAAATCCTTTAGCTTTTGCTAAAGAAATACTATAAGAAGTTATGTTGCTCATTCTTATTATATGTGTACACATAGAACTTGTTTATAAAGATGAACCATTTATTCTAGCATCACAAGCTCAATAAGTATTTTATGTTAGTGATCCAGCTGATATGAAATGATCTATTGTTCTTTTAGGTAACAAAATAATCGTCAATAATATTGATGACCAAGAATATGAAAATATTGATGAAGATGATATATATGCAATACAACATCGCAATAATAAGCGCGGTTAATAATGCCTATGAAATGCATTGTTTATGTAAGATATATATGACAATGATGTATGTATGATGCGCTGTTGTATTTATGCAATATATGACAACGCTTTTTGTGTGATGCGTTGTTGTATATATTCAATACAACAACATTTTAGAAGCGCTATTAATCATGACAAGATACTACTATGGTCAAACAAAAGGCGCTATTATACATCTAAAAGACGCGCTGTCGAACTATAACTCTGGCGTAGTGTAAAGTGTTAGGTATCAGTGGCAGAATACACCTAGAAGGGGGGGGGGGGTTGAATAGGTGTGGCGGAGCTCAAGTTCCGCTTTTTGGGTTTTTGCACACTTGCTGAAAAATGTCCAGTTAATCGATTAAGCACGGTTCATAATCGATTAAACAAAGTAAAAACAGAATGCAAAAAATCTTGTTTAACAACTCTCTTGCATGGTAGGTTACGAGAAATCAGGCAATGATATAACATATATTTTTACACAGAATTAAACTAGTTATAACACAGAACCACTATACAAATTATCATGAAATATTACAACTTGAAATGTAAAAGAGAAAGGGATAGAAAAGATTGCACAAGGATTTATCCTGGTTCGTTTTGCGGTCCAGTGGAAAACTACATCCAGGCCTCCCCTTCTGATCTTGGGAGATTTTCTTCTTCACTATAGAACACAATGTATAGTTACATACACGCTTCCTAGTCTAATATGAATGTACATGCATGAGGTTTTTGAAAATATGCAATCATTAAAAACTATCTCTTTTCTTTCAAGAAACACAAGAATGATGCAAGAAAGATTTTCAAAGAAACATGCAAGATGAATGTGAAACTTAAAGCCTTAGCATGATCTAATCTTTATCCTAATGCAACATGCAATATTTTCTCCTAGATATGACAGTAAGTAACTCAAAAATATGCAGAGAGAATGATGTAAAAATGTATGGATTCTTATGCCACATATGTTGAGATTTCAGTTTAAATAGAAAGTTGTCTAAAGTCCTAGTTAATCGATTAAGTACCCATTTAATCGATTAACGGGTTGTTGAAAGTAACAGTTTTCAGTTTTCTATTACAACTGTAATTTTGTTAATCGATTAACACTATTCATAATCGATTAAACAGTGTTTGTTAATGGATTAACAAAATTCATAATCCATTAAACACTGTAAAATCAGCTTGTTAATGCATGGTGAACTACCTATATGATATATGCTCATGCAATACATGATTTCCATATATAATACCTTTAATGTACAAAATCTATGTATTCAAATGTATGAACCTAATTATCATATATTTCTAGATGATGTCTCATTTTAGTGGATTAATTACTTTATTAAGTCTTGTGAGACTCACACCTAGGTTTACCTAACCTAGACTCAATATATATGGCAAGCATCTTAGACTTCTAAAAAGATAATAAAGTATTATAGCCTAAGTCTAATAAGTCACCACTTGAGTCCTCGACATGTTGTATGTTGAATGATATTCAAGCTTGTCTTTATGTTGGTCTTCATGAAAATATAGATCAATCTCTAATGGTGCACTTCACTTTCAATCTCCCCCTTTTTGATGATAACAAACTCCATGACAGACTCCACACTAAATCTACCAAATCTTTGTTTGATGAAAATCTTGATGATATGATCAATATTGAGAGATCAGGTTTAGGTTGTGTATTTGACTTTCAAAGTGCGCTGCTCCCCCTTTCATTGTTCTCCCCTTTATCTTCTTCGCCTTTATTACTTAGAGAAGTACTCCTGGTAGGTAGCATAATACGGAAGCTCATTTGACAACCTTTCTCTTTAATAACGTGTATACATCAACAACAAACAAACAACTTTTCTCCCCCTTTTAACATTATAAAAAAGAACAACTAATTAACATAGTCAAAAGTAAGAAGAGATATAGCAATTTATTTTGAAAAACTATAATTGATTGATTAATTATTAGCATAATCAATAACCAGTTTGAGAAGCTTAAACAAATGCACTGATTTTTGACTCTAAAATTGAATATAGACAGATTTTGCATGACATATCCATTATGTAAACATATTAGGCATGAAATGATTAAACATATATGTATGTCACTTGTTAGCACCACTTGTTAGCACTTGTTGGGTATTTTCATTTTAAAGCATATTTCAATCATTCAATTATAATACACAATTAAGACATGTTCAAGATTCACGCAAAAAACAAATTCCATTTAATATAATTAGCAAGGTTCAACACAGTTACAGAATACTAAAAGAAGGTACAACCATAACCATGAAATGTACTTGGCTAAAAAATATAGATGTAAGCCACAAAACAACAAAAAATAATTTCTGAAAAAATTGAGCCCAAGTAATCGATTAACAAAAAATTTAATCGATTAAAATGATTTATTTCAAAATACTTTAGCTATTGGAACTCATTTAATCGATTATACTGAGGGTTAATTGATTAATGACAGAAAATTGACAGTTCTAAGCACAATTTTGAGCTTACTAAAACATGCTAAGGGATACAACCTAAAAATCTATCTAATCCAGAATTGAACAAACTTTCTAAAGCTAGAATGCATGAAAACATATAACAATTAAGCATACATGCATTTAATGACAATATGTACAATTTAGAGATTTACAGGCAATTTAGCATATACTCACTTAGCATGGTATCAAGCATACAATAGACATGGCACTTTCAAACATAATTTTGCTTTGAAACAAATGTACATGTCATGATGCCACTTGTTAAAGCATTTTAAAACATTTGATAGCACTTACTATGATATCACATGTTATGAATTGAGTATAACAATAACATATACTTTTTAGTTCAAGTGTACTCAATATCAATAATTAATTTTGTAACCTTCTTAATAGACTTAACTTACTTACCCTTTGGTGATAGCTCAAACTTACCTTGATCTACTCACCTTGATCTACTCACCAACCTTGTGCCTAGAACATCTTTTGTTGATTTATCCCTTGACGCTCAAATGCCCTTTGGCACTACAAACACAATTCACTTGTCTCTTTCGGGTACCCAAGTTATTTTGGGTCCCTTCTTGTTATTAACTAAGAGATCTTGCCTCATCTTTACCCAAACATATTTGTCACTTGGCACACCAAGTTTTCTAATAAAGCATGTAGTACATGTGTGACCATGTGTACCACAATAAAAACAAGTAAGCATGTTATTATTTTACTTCTTATGCATATGAACTAATACTGGATTTCTACATGGTCTTTTCTTAGATTCAGGTTTATATCCAATTCCAGATTAGTTACCAACGTTTCTTGTATTAGCAAGCAATGTGTTAAGGTTTTCTTGACTATATGTGAGCTTTGAAAGTTTTTGTTTCACAACAGAATTTTCAGCATTTAATTTCTCACAAGTATCACATATAGTGAGTTGACATAATTTAGAAGTAGAGCAATCACATGAGGCACATGCATAGATAAGATCAAGAGTTTCATTTTCAAGTTTAAGCTCATCTAATTCCTTTTGCATTTCAATTATTTTGTTTTCATGCAAGGAGATAACTCTTTTTCTATCTATATTTACTTTAATAATTTTCTTTAATTCCTCATGCATTTCGACATAAGTTGCATATAATTCATTGTATGGAGGAGAGTCATTAGAGCATGATGAAGTATAGGAGTGTACCTCAATAGAATCATCTTCATCACTAGATGTGCACTTCTCATGCACTTGTGCCATAAGGCATACCTTTGTATTTTCCTCCTCATCGAATGAGCTTGAAGTCGAATCTTTCTCGAAATCGTCTCAAATAATGTATACTCCTTTTGACTTGGACATTCGAGAGTTGCTCTTCTTGTTCTCGACTTTCTTGAGGTAGCTCAGGCACTGATGCTTCATATGGCCCGATTTTCCACACTCATAGCAAGTGAAGCCTTCTTTGGGAATCTTGCTTTTCTTGGCCGAGTTCTTAGCTTCTTTCTTGAGATTCTTCATCTCCCCTTTCTTCTTGAGATACTTTTTGAATTTTTCAAATAGGAGATCCGAGTCTTTATCAGAATCAGAATCTGATTTGGAATTCTCACTTTCTTAATCTTCTTGAAATCTTGTAGCCTTGGGTGTGATTCCGTTCTTTTCTGACTCTTCATTCAGTCTCAAGCGCCCTAACTTCATTTCATGTTCTTGAGTTTCCCAAATAGAGTAGCTAATGGAATATTGTCTAAGTTCTTTGATTCCATTATCGCGGTTACCTTTGGTTGCCATCTCCTATCAAGACACCGCAAAACTTTGTTAGACAAATCATCATTAGTAAAAGTTTTATCAAGGGCGATCAAATGATTTACAACATGAGTAAAACATTTTTGCATATTACATATAGATTCATTAGGAAGCTTGCAAAATAACTCGTACTCATGCGTAAGCGCATTTAGTCTAGCGCGCTTAACTTCACCCGTGCCTTCGTGGGTAATTTGCGAAATATCCCACATTTATTTTGCATTAAGGCACCGCGAGACTCTAAAGAATTCGTCATAAGATAAGGTCGAAGTAATGATGTTCTTAGCCTTAAGGTCATGTTGGACCTTTCTTTTCTCAATATTCGTCCATAAGCCTTTAGGCTTTTCTTTAGACTCGCCATCCACCATATGAAGTGGAATTTATGGACCATTGATAATGCAATCCCAAATGTGTGTGTTAACTACCTCGATATAGATTCTCATACGAACCTTCCAATAGGCATAACCATCACCACTGAATACGGGAGAACGATTAATGGATGCGCCATCACTGCCAAATGGGTTAGTAGAACCCGTATGTAGTCCCTTTCAGATCATGCGTATGCGGTTGAGCTAGCACGTTGTACTAGCTCTGATACCACTTGTTAGGTATCAGTGGCAGAGTACACCTAGAAGGGGGGGGGGGGGGGGTTGAATAGGTGTGGCGGAGCTCAAGTTCCGCTTTTTGGGTTTTTGCACACTTGCTGAAAAATGTCTAGTTAATCAATTAAGCACTATTCATAATCGATTAAACAAAGTAAAAACATTATTCAAAAAATCTTGTTTAACAGCTCTCTTGCATGGTAGGTTACGAGAAATCAGGCAATATACAAATATTTTTACACAGAATTAAACTAGTTATAGCATATAACCAATATACAAATTATCATGTTATATCATGAAATATTACAACTTGAAATGTAAAAGAGAAAGGGATAGAAAAGATTGCACAAGGATTTTATCCTGGTTCGTTTTGCGGTCAGGAACTCACAAGACTTCCTAGTCTAATATGAATGTACATGCACGAGGTTTCTGAAATTATGCAATCATTAAAAACTATCTCTTTTATTTCCAAGAAACACAAGAATTATGCAAGAAGGATTTTAAAGAACTTGCAATATGAATATGAAACTTAAAGCCTTAGCATGATCTAATCCTTCTCCTAATGCAACATGTAATATTTTCTCCTAGATATGACAGTAAGTAACTCGAAAATATGCAGAGAGAATGATGTAAAAATGTAAGGATTCTTATGCCACAGATGCTCATTTAATCGATTAACGGGTTGGTGAAAATAACGGTTTTCAGTTTTTTGTTAAAACTGTGATTCTGTTAATTGATTAACAATATTCATAATTGATTCAACAATGTCTGTTAATGGGTTAAAAAAATTCATAATCCATTAAACATTGTAAAATCAACTTGTCATGGTGAACTACGTATATGATATATGCTCATGCAATACATGATTTCTAAATATAATACCTTTAATGTACAAAATCAATATATTCAAATACATGAACCTAATTATCATATATCTCTAGATGATGTCTCATTTTAGTGGATTAATTATTTTATTAAGTATTATGAGACTCACACCTAGGTTTACCTAACCTAGACTCAATATCTATGGCAAGCATCTTAGATTTCTAAAAAGATAATAAAGAAATATAACCTAAGTCTAATAAGTAACCACTTGAGTCCTCGGGATGTTTTATGTTGAATGATCTTCAAGCTTGTCTTCATGTTGGTCTTCATGTTTGTCTTCATCAAAATATAGATCAATCTCCAATGGTGCACTTCACTTTCATAAAGTGATTATGCAGACATATTAGTTGTGATCATGTTCTTGATAATAAAGCCAAGATACCAATGATCCACAATATAGAAAATTTTAAGTTAACTTGGATCAAATTCTCAAGTACGTGTTGATATTGTAGGTATGTACCAGAAATCACAACCAAATGTTGTAAATGGCACTGAAGAAATGGAATAAAGTAACATTTATCTTTTATCAAAATCATACACAAATTCAAATTCAAAAAGCACAACACCATTTATATGACTTGAGGAAAACTAAGTTGATATAGATCATTTTTTATAATTATAGAGGATAAATTTTTTCTTAATCATACAACCTTTTAACAACCATAAATATTAATAAAAATTATAATCAAATTACAAAGAATCTTATAGCATTATGAAAAGCTAAAATCGGCTTTGGACCATGAGAGAACTTCAGCAATATATAACAAACTCATACTTCTAGTATGATGCCTTACTTCCTGAAGAATCAAGATCAAACGATTAATAGGGTATATCATATGAAAATTTCAATCAAATTATTATTAAAAATCCCATCAAATATGAACCATTAGACGGAAATTACATATTTAACCGTGATATAGTTAAAGTAAGTATATTAGACTTGAGAAACCACCATGTTGTTAATTTTTGAGGGTTTGATCATTCTTAAGATGAGATCCTTGTAAATCAGACGCTAAAGAAGAGAATTATTGGAAGAATAAATCTACAAAAATAATGAAATCATTGAGAACGTATATGCAAAATAAACAAATCAATAAATAAATAAACCACAAAATCAATGAAAAAATACACTTTAAAGAACAAATTTACAAAATAAACAAATCTATGAAAAAAATAGACAAAAATCAATGAAAGATGAGAACAAATCTATAAAAATAAACCAAAAAAATCAATGAAAAAGATGCACCGTAAAGAACATATCTATAAAATAAGAACAAATTTACAATGATGAAGATTTAGTAGCGAGATACAAAAATCATGATATTAGATTTAACAAAGATGACTACACATGTTTTCTGTGATGATGACATAGTAAATCCGATGAAGGAAGTATTTTCGATTGTAACTACCGAATAGAAGAAGAGAGATATGAAAAAGAGAAGAAAAGTGAGATATGAAACAGAGAATAGAAAGAAAAAAGTAGATGTGAAAAATGTATCAAATCCTCTTTATTATCTATTCTTAATATGAAACAGAGAAGAAAAGGGAATATGAAATGAATTTGAAGCATCATGGAAGCAAAGAATGAAGAAAAGGATGAAAAGAAAATGAAGAACTTAGCTAGGCAAACCAAGAGAACAAGATGATAACAAGAAAAAATATGAAACTTTATTATTGAGTGAAAGAATAAGAGAAGTGAATGAATGAATCAGATTTCTAAACACTCAAACTTATACTACAAGATGAAACTAACTAATTAACAAAAACTTGCCTAAAATAGAAAACTGTTAAAACAAATTTTCAAAAAAACTACTATAAAAAGAAAGTTGTTTGTTTTTCTGCATTTGGGTTAACTATTGATTCTTCTTCTTTCAAGCTGGACTTTTCTTCCTGGTTGGGCTTTATTGTTAACACAAATCCTCTTTATTATCTATTCTTAATATGAAACAGAGAAGAAAAGGGAATATGAAACGAATTTGAAAGGAAAAAATAGTGGATGTGAAATGGGAATCAAATCCCTTTGTTATCTATTATTAATATTATTATAATTGTCATGTATGAGTTATTTTCAAATAATTGGTAAAAGTGTTTTTATATGATGTGTGAGGCTATACATTAATTAGTGGAGTCTTTTAAGTGGGAAAACTTTACACAAAGTCGCAACACGTGTCCTAAGCTGATGTTGCAAGAAGCTTTTTTTATTGTATAAAGTAATAGATAGAACAAAATTTGTACCTTATTTTTATAGGAGAATATAATATATTCATTTTATATAGTAACAAAATCAAATGACATTTATTAGAGAAATGAAAGGCAATTCAAAGAAGTCAAGTATCAAAGTAAAAATTCAAATGGCAAAGTCAAACAGAGCTTATATCATATAATTGTTATTATCATTTTTTATTATTATCTAAAATAACATATATAATTATAGGAAACTCAAACATAAATATATAAGTTGTTTACATTTTTAAATATTTTATGAATTTTTGAGCATTTGTAAATTCCTTTGGTACTCAAAAACTTGCAGGTACTAGACTCATTCACTACCTATGTTAGTTAGGGATTCGTCTGGGTCCAAAAATGGTAGAACAGAATTGGGATACCCATTTTTATCCTATCTACGTGCATGAAACACTTCAGTCCACCAATGCCATGTCAGTTTCTGGGTACATATAAACGATTTGCCAAACAGCTTGCACTATCGCTTACCATGTGAAAATTTTAACCTTAATTGGCACCTTCATTTTCTACATAAGACTAAGGACAAAGGCTTGTTCTACTTCCACATTGATAAGAAAATTCTATAAGGACTAAGTTAAAAATACTTCAACTTTACATAAACAAAGTCTATAAAATTTATCCTAATCAAATCAATTATGTTGAAAGGTAAAAGATCGTTATGATTCATTAACCATGTTATGTTAAATTTATGTTGTTATTACTTCCTTCTTCCCATTATAATTGTTCCTTCTTCCCATTACACACTACAAAAAATATCTTGTTAGCCACAGTTATAACCATGGCTATTTTACCAAAAACCTGTGGCAAAATACACCAGCCACTGTTCCCTAGCAATCAGTGGCTTGCAAAAATTTAGCCACAGTCAATGTACGATATAGCTGCATCTAGGAGAAGTGTGGTAACATTTCCTTAACCACGGTTCAACCGTGGCTAATGTGAACCATACCCGTAGATAGTTTATACCATTACTTTAACCACAGTTTAACTGTGGCTAATTATTTATTAAGTAATTTTCACCCATATTCCTCTCCTAATCCTCTCTAACAATCATTATATTACATAAGCATTAATACTATGAAATTGGACCCAATATCTCAAATTATCATCACCTTCGTCTTAAAATAATTCCAAATACATATTAATAAGTTCACATAATATGTATCATTCAAACCAATTGTTGAAACATTCCAAATTTGGTTAAAAAGTGCATTAATATTTCTATAGTAAAAATTTCACGCATAATCACATGGAACTTCTAGTCTTTCCCACTTGATCACTTCAGCATCACCTTGAAGGATTTTTGAGATCTGTGGTCCAATGGAAAATATACGAGATTAACAATACAATAATGAATGAATGATTTATAAAATGAAAGATCGTCTGAGCTATAAATTTAGTATGCAGATGCATCATTTTGTACAGTTAATTGGTAATTGAAAACCATTAGATTGAGATTATACAAGAACCATATATACTTGTATCAATATTAGCTATGATTGTTTTTTCACTATCCTACACCATATTGCAACCATTTCTACTTTTCAGATCCACCCTTCACCATGGAGATGAAAACAATGCTATTAATTTTTTCATGGGTAAAATGACAAGTTCATTATGGTCCATGACTGCATCAAATCATAAATGGTACAAAAAAGAAAATGTAAATTCAAGAATGCACAACTGTACTGAAACAAAATGTTCTAAATTGGATTACATCATGTTCAAAATGTTGAAGGATGCACAACTGATAATATAAATTTAAGACAATATGTTCATTGTAAGATGATTAATATCTTGAATATGGTTACATTATAAAAAACAGAGAGGTGCATCTTATGAGGATTGAGGTAGCTTCTCTTCTAAAAGCTCAATACAATTATATACTTAAACTTGAGAGGATTCTATACAAGAAGATATATATACAGTTATAAATCTT
>NC_032009.1:5968961-5988882 GCF_001865875.1 Lupinus angustifolius | reverse complement strand
ACACACAACTTTGAATCCATATTCAAGATTCAGTCTCACTAAACTAATTAGAAATAGAGTAGAGGCCTAAGTAAAGTGACATAAGTCACACAACTGTATCAGAAACACTCAACCATGTGCTACTACATTGAACAATGAGATCCTTCAAAAGGTTTATGTAGATATTATGATCATGTCTCACATTCAAAAGTTCCTTGGCTGCATCATGAAGATCACAGAGGAAAGATGTACCACTTAACTAAATTAAACAAATATGTAGGGAGACATACCAAACATCATTTGATTCATTATGACATAAAAATGCTTAAGTACTTATAACTACGTATTGCCACAAATATTTTGTTTGAGCTAGCTATATATACATAAAATAAGCACCTATAACTACTTATCGATATCATTCATAGAATACACAAGAGCATATATTTGAATTTGTGGACTTTATATAATTAGTAACAGTTTCACCTGTGCTATCATTCACAATTGTAGAAGAGGTCATGAAAATTTGAGCAACATTAGGATATTGACCACTTTCAAGTATAGTACCAACGCCTCCAATTTATTAGAAATGGAGTGGCCCTAACTGCAGATACATGAAATAATTGTATCTTGAAAGATAGTAAAACCATGCAACTAATTTCAAGCTCCACTAGTCAAAGATAATACAAAATGTAAAAATTCAATTAATTGGTAGGCATATCTTACCAAAATTTGGCAATCAGAATTCCTTTTGGGGAAAGACTAACACTGCAACAAATTTAAGCTCAGAAGTCTAGTCTCGGTGAAAGTATAAAATTGGAAATTTTGAGTGTTAAATCACCTATTATCTCTTAGGTCCAACACAAATGCATTAACATTATTAATCCTTAATGTATTGATTGCTTCCTTGATAACACCTGCAAGGGTAGCAAATTCACAATTAAGATAAGGTTTTGCATTGTAAGAAGCAAAGTTGCACCTACTAGAACCATGATGTTTGAAACATTTAGGGGTTGAAGCAGTGGCTAACATGCAAAGAAGGGACTCCATTTGGTTCCTAGAAATAAAGTCTCCAACAAAAGCTACATGCTTATTCTTAATGAGTTGGAGAAAAGTGTGAGGTTCAAACCTTGGAAGATTGCATTGACTTGGTTTCCATCTCTAGTAAAGATAACATGAATCATGCCTTCCATCGATTATACAATTTTGGCTTTGTTTGATTTTGATCTTTCTACAAGTGGTATCATTATATAGAAGGCCTTTCTTGTCACGTACCCATGTACCATTGGAATAGACACATATGTTCTCATAAGGCTTTTTCCTTTTTTGCATTGAAGAACAATTGAGTAATTTGAGACATGTTTTTAAACTAACAAATACCACATCCTAATCCCAATTCTATATTTCTATTTGAATTTATGATAAAAATGAAAAAACATTCCGGATGAACTGAATGTGGTGTGGTGAACCAACATTCCAAGCTTTCTTCTCCTACAACCCCTGATTGGGGATCTCCGGATGGAAAATTAGTCTGGGCCATAAATGGAGAAGAGCTGAATAAGCTGACGGAAACTACTTCTTTTGGATTCTGAAGCACAAATGCTCCTTTAACGATAGTTACAACAACAATGCTTGCAGATATTGATGAACCGAATGTGTCTTGGGTCCACTCACTTGTGAAGGATGATCCATTGCTA
The DNA here is from genome assembly GCF_001865875.1 of Lupinus angustifolius. NCBI lineage: Eukaryota > Viridiplantae > Streptophyta > Magnoliopsida > Fabales > Fabaceae > Lupinus > Lupinus angustifolius. The sequence continues at coordinate 5,987,209 of NC_032009.1, read as the reverse complement.
AAGTGACATTGCTACATGGTAGTACATAGTATAAGAACCTCTCAAGCTAAAAGAAGCACAAACAACAATCACAAAAAAAAGAGTAGTGCCTACCTTGGCTAGCTCTACTCTCATCCTGACTACTATTTCCATAATAATGAAAATCATCATGTTGTTCTGGAAGGTGAAAGTTCATCAAAGACTACAAAACAGTGCAATCAACAACAAAAAATAAAACAAAAAAATGAACGACTATAACAAAATCCATATAATTTAGCTTTTTTTTCTTTCTAAAACACGCATAACTAAACAACAATTCAAATTAAGATACAAAATACATTTTCGGGTTTCATCCATTGCTTCAATTCCTTCTACATGACTTCACATGAATTTTTAAGTATACCAATCTGCAGGACAATCTATATCAGTTCCAACAATCAAGAACTATTGGAATTTCAAAATACAGAATTCTTGAGATTCAAAATCAATAATATTTATTATTAATATCAGAAGTCTCAATAACAAATAGAGAGTGACTGGAAGAGTCTCAATAACAATATCAATAATTGATTAAACTTGTAAAGATGTTTAATTTCCATGTCTCCCCTTCCATTGCAACCTTATCCTGACAAATCACATTTCTGACCACACTATCAACGCTGCTACTTGCACACGAGCTTTTGCATACTAGTTTTACACCAATTATAGTATACACAAACACACAAATCAATTCACATCATCATAGTGAATGATTTTGTTTGATGAAAGTTAAAAATTTGTCTTGTTTTCTACATACATACACTCTGATACTGACATGTACGTATATATGAGAGTATGAGTTTTGTGCAATCAACATTTTTCATTTTGCGCCTTTGTAAATCTTCAAGACTCGATCATGAAGAAGGAAATCTCGCAGATCCATTGAGAAACTATCCTACCTCCTCCTTCACATGTTCCCAAGATCCAAATTAATCCATGAATAGATCAAACAATTGCAACAAAATACGTGGAAACTAAAACCAATAAACTTAATTACCACATACCTTCATCATAACCTATTTTCATTTTCATACATCTAAAATGATATAGAACCTTGATATGACAAAGCTGCAATATGCTCAAACAGTTGAACTATGAGTTCAATTAACGTAACTAGCTACTTCAATAAAAGTATATATAAAATATTTTTATTCAATTTCAAATCACATTCCATCAAAAACCATAATTGCACTCATTTGAATATTTTATCAAACACATGGTGTGCTTCGAAGTATCAACCATCCTAAATGCTAATAAGTAATAACATATGCTAAAAGGTGAACAGAGGTAAAATTGAAGCAAACAAATGATTGAAGAGAAAATACAAAACCCTACGAACTTTATAATTCCCTTGAAAGCACCACTCTCAATCATCATATTTGGCCCCAAATTGAATGAATATCGAAGTCCCATTTCACTAACAATCCTGGAGCATCTTCAAGAGTAAAGCCCTGAAGATAAAGGAGAAAGAAAAAATCTGGGAATAAAACATGTTAGCATAGCAACCTGGATTAAAGAAAATGGAAATAAATTCCAATTATTCTCAACACTTAAGCTAATTAAGTGACCTAAACACATACAGCAAAAGCTAATCAGGGGATAAATCGAATTTGTCTCCTTCACTCTTTCTCTGTCGTCTTCGACTATTTGTTATATGTTTTCATATTGATTTCATCTCAATCCTGTGGTAACTCAATTAAGTCCTTTTTTACAATTCAATCTCTTAAACCCCAACTTCTCATTATATTTTCTCTATTTTAACAAATCATTCATTCAAATTTCATAAGTCAAGAAGAAAATTTGAACAATAAGAAGCTCTAACCTATGGCTTCAACTCAAGAAATCACCCATTCAAATCCGCAAGAAGTTCACGGTTGAGGAAACTAGAGCTTCGGGAAGACTCGATGGAGGAAGTGAATCGATTACAAGATGCGAATAAGAAGGAGTGATGAGAGAATGAGGATGCATATTTGAAGAAAATCAAAGCGATGATGGGAGAAGTTACAGTGATGGAAGAAGTGAGGTGCTAAAGCTTTTTCTCACAGTAAGAATGGAGAAATGAAAGTATGGGCCATTTCCATACTTATTTTACAACGGGCCCGATCCAGATATACACCAATTTTGAGATTCAATTTTAAGTTTGCCACGGTTTCACTTAGTGTTGTTGAATTGGTGTGTCCATTTTCCTTTATTTTGTAGTGACATATTGTTTAAGATAATAATTGAAAGTGTTAACTATGATGAGTAATTAATATATGGCAATATAAGACAAATATTCGTAATAGTGTCTTTAGAATTATCAAATATTATTTATACTTTCAAGATAATTTGTTTGAGTAATTAATATATGGCAATATAAGACAAGAAATCAACAAAAAATAAGTAGCTAGTGTTTCTTATTTCAAGTGATAAATAAATAATTTTTTGGTACTACCAATGGTATCCTCTCGCCTTATGGATAAAGAATTAATCCCTTTCGGGGGATGTGATTGCCCCTTTCAACAAGTGTCGCTCTCAAGAATTGAACCCTTGACTTTTTTTATCATCATATGGATCTAGTGGATCCTTACACCACTAAATCAATATCTTGTTGGTAAAGTGATAAAAAAATATGAAAAGATTGAGAAAAAAACTTAAGTATTAATTAAAATGTTAAAGATGGAGTATATGTAATGGTATATAGTAATCATATAAATAAATAAGAGTTTAATGAGATGTTAGGTAAGTTATATAAACTTAAAAGGGATTTCCTATTCGCCCTTCGAGCAATATTTAAGGGACCCAAAAATATGTAATCAATTTTGAAAGTGGTGGTGCATTTAACTTAAGAGTCAACATTTTAAGTTTTGTGAGGTTGACTTTAAGCTTTTGAATTTTTATTCATTGTCTTAAGGGTAATGATTAGCAAAATCCAACTAATTAAATGCCAAATATCAATTTTCTCTTTAGGTATATAAAGTATTTATTTCGATTATATGTCATTTTAATTCTCTTTTGTCAACCCTATTTCACTTCTCACATTTGATTCTTTAATAAACGTTTTTAAAAATTGAACCTAAAATTATATTTTAATTATATAATTAATTAAAAAACTTACCTTTGGGATTTAATAGGAAGGTTACAAATCGTGTTACAACTATGTACAACAATTTTTAAGGAACCCAAAACTTAGCTGGTTGAAGGGCAAAATATATCATTTTTTCCAAACACAATATTCTACAACATACTATAGGTCAAACATAGATATTTAGAGGATTTCTTTTAAAGGCTAGAGTACAACAACACTCCAAATTTATTAAGGAAGAGCAAACTAGAACAAGACAGATGAAAACAAAGAATAGAAAAGGAAACAAAGCCACCAAAAGGAGGCAATTACATGTGCGCAATCTATATCTATTTTTATTAGAATCAGAGACAATAAAAGAGGAGATACAATCTCACCACGAGTCACACTTTGATTGAATTTCAAATGAAGTCAACTTGTTCGCACAAGCATTTCCTTCCCTAAAGATAAGCGAGATTTTAAACCTCATTCCCTTGACTAATTCATTGCATTGGTTCCAGCAGCAGAGCAACTTCTAAGGAGGGGCGGCTTGACCACTGAAAATATCAACCACCATTGTAGAATCACATTCCAACCAAACCAAGTTCCAGCCCCTTAGATAGCTTTTATTGCAACTAAAAGCTCTGCATAGATGAAATTTTGTATCTCAAAATAAGCAGCAAAACAACTCAAGAAATCCCCATTGTTGTCTCTAAATATTTCACCACCTCTAACATGTCCAGGGGATCCATGAGCAGCTTCATCCAACCAACCATGGGGGGCTCCAAAGAACCTCAACAATTTTGGGAGAGGATATATTTAGAGGATGAAGTGTTGCCGAATCAAGGTGAAGAGTTTCACATCTTAGATTGGTGGATGTTAAATGAGACAAAATATCTAACCTTGCAAAGAATTAAAAGACATTTACTACTTATTCCTATCTTTATTCTTGCTTCATAATCTTCATTTAATATAGATGGCAAGATTCTTATTCCTCATTACACTATATTGCATCCAGGTACTATAAATGCATTATTGTGTCTCTAAGATTGGCTAATGATTTACACAAAATATAATAATATTTATTACTTTTAATTAGATATTTTTATAGATTTGTTATATGAATTTTGAATGAAGTTATATTATTTTTTATAGGTCCTCCAAAATTAAAAGCGAACATCATTAAGTGCGGTATAATATTAAAAGATTTTGATGTTAGTGATGTTTCTTATGTTGTGATTATAAAAATTATTAATATTTGTTGCTTGGATTTTAAATTGTGTTTTTATTTTATAGGAATCAATTAGCCAAGATAATGCTTTTAAAGAGAATGATGTCAATCATTGAAGATCACTTGTAAGATATCATGGTGATTGTATTTTGAATGGACTTTTGCTGAATTGTGTTGAAAACTTCAATATTTGGAAAGTATTTTAAATTTAAAATTGGTATGAATTATTAAATTTTCATGAATACTGTTTAATTTTGGAAACATAATTCTTAAATTTGGATTTTTAATTTTGCATGCTTGAATTTGACTACATGTTCTGTAGTCAAGTACAATTTTTTTGGGCTTGAATTGGTTATCATTTTAGACAAAAAAAAAAAGTTAAAAATACGTGATTAGCTTCACTGCAAAAGCAATATGGTTATCATTATCTTTTTTATTCTTAATAGGTACATGACAATCAAAATATCCAAAAAGTAATCTCCTATAAAGTATTTTTCGAACTTTAAACTACCTAACAAATAATAGTGGGTAGATATTATTTTTGTGAGAATCTACTAAAATCCACATAAAACATGTAGGTACTTGGCTATTTATAGGCAATAAAACATGTAGGTACTTGGCTATTTATAGGCAAAATTTCGTAGTGAGTAGTTACTACTCGTACATGTTTTTATCCCTAGTTTTATCTTAAGTATTTGGTATGTATCAATATGAAAAGAAAATATTTGATATACATGATACAAAAACCATTATTTAGTATATTTATCTTTTCTATATATACCATAACTTATAGAAATAATAAAAATAAAATTAATTTTCTTTTCTTCTTCTTATTTTTTGAAATAAACGCTTTTTAAAATAAATTAATTTGTTCTTTTATTTTTTATTTGTTTATAATAATTACACTATTTGAAAAAATAATAATAAATAATTTTTAATTAGATCATAATAAAATAACAATAAATATTTTATTAAATTTTAATTATATTATTTTAAGGAATTTAAAAGGGAAGTCGTGTAGTATCTTTCCTCCATGTTAATTTTGAAAAGTAATTATTATTATTAGTAGTTTAGTACTACCTCTATCATTTCCAGGACAACTAGAAGGTTCACGATGAATATTGTATTTTTTCTGTTAACTTCTATATTAAACATTTTTAAATTAATTTAATTTTTAGTTTTAAATTTACTCCTATGAATTAGTTATTGGAAAAATACGATTAAATCCAAAATTAACTTTTAATTCCATAATTAATTTAAAATTATTTTTTGGGATTTAATAGGAATGTCACAACTCATGTCATATTTTTCTTTCTCCTTTGAGTTATGAAGCTCTCATTGTTATAGTATTATCTATGCCATCTCTCAAAGTGGGAATACAGTTTACAACCAATGTTGTCTCTTTTCTATTAATTTACTTGTTAATTAATTAAATTGATTGCTTCAATAAAAATTATTATTATTAAATGCTTGCATTTGTTAAATCAAATTGAGAATTGGGAGAACATTCGCAATTAATATTATCTTTTTCCTTCTATTCAGGTTGAGAAGTGATTGCGATTATTAGTATTGTTTCTGAGTTTTGACATACTCAAACTAGGGAGAATAGTCTATGATATGCTTTTATCTTTAAAATTCGATTAATTAAAATATTAATTAATTTTCAATCATAACTAAATAATCTTGGATTTATTCTGTACTTGTAAATACGTAAAAGCAAAAGAAAATTTTGTTGGACATGGCAATAAGATTTATTATTTTTATTTAATAGTTAAATATTTAATTATTAAGTGTAAAGTATAAATTAGTCCATCCAATTATAGAGAGTAGCATTTTAATGCGCGGCGACATGATATTAATATCTACTTTGATTTGTAATTGACTCTCAAACTAAAAATAAATTTGTTTTCATAAATTGGGCACAAAAAGAGGATTTTCAATATTTTGTTAACAAAAAACATAGTAGTAACTCCAAACTATTCAGAGATGATAGAATTCATTCTCCTTTTCTTAAGTAGTCTAACCTATAATAATTAAATATTGGCCACAACGATTTTATCTATGAAATTAATTTAATTGGATCGAATGATTATATAACACTATGCTCATAGCCAAATTGTGATAACTTGAAGATGTCATTTGTTTTTTAGATAAGTCTTTTGGTATGCAAGTAAAAATAAAAAGTAATAGAAAAATAAAAATAATTTAATTTATTGTACGTAACTTTCTTGATTTTTAAAAAAAATACCACTAGATCAATATTAGTAACATTTAACATTAGTTTACTTCTCCTCCTACAAAAAATATTGTAGTATTTTCTAATTGATAGTCAAGTTAATGAAAAATTAACTTAATTTCACTAAATTACAAGAAGAAAAAAGAAATATAATTAATCATTTTAATAAGGGAAAATAAAAAAAAAATCATAGAATTATACCAAATCATTAATGTTTTGCTATTGAAGGTGTTAGCTGTGAGGTTTAGAAAAAAAAAGAAAAAAACAGAGAAAAAGAAGAACATATTTCCTTTCTTTGTACCAACTTTGTTTTAAGCTAGTGATAGCATGCATAATTAGTTTTCCCCAACTTAATAGGCTGCAAAATATCATTTAAACTATGATTAAATATATTTTCTTTATAGATTCACTTAGTTTTACCTATTTTTATAAGACATGCATCTGATATAAAAAATAATTATTAGTGATTGTTGTTGATATTAAAAGAATAAAGAAGTAAATAAAATCACATTCTTCATAAAAATAGTAATAGAGAAAAAAAGTTATTATTTTAATTATGTTAGGAAGGAGAAGCACACATCTTGACAGGTATTAGTTCCTTACCTGAATAAGGGATATCCTTACTAATACAAAAAACAAAGTTAGTCATCCCGATGAATTAACAAACATATTGACAAAGGCACACTCTGTAATCACCAACCAGGCTACAATACCCTTTACTCTCATTATATTTGCTAGCACATTTTTCATTACAACAATTTTGATCGCACTCACCAGCACACAATCCTGAACCCCCGGTGCAATAATTCTTAGATGGTGGGTTTTGAACACAGTAATCACAATTGCACAAGCCAAAATTACAAGATCCTTGACCACCAGGGTGCTTGGCTTTACAATTTTGGTCACATTGCCCAGCTGCACCACATGCACCCATAGGATCTCGTGAGCATGTTTTGTCAGCTAATGTTGGCATCATACTCCAAGCTGTTGAATATAAAAACAAAAAATAGAGAATCAAAAGAAGGAAAATATTTCTAATCAAGAGTACAAGTTGATTTGTTGTTTTTATATATTATATATCATTTGTACTATAACATCACTATGTTAAACAACAAATTTTTTACCTGCTACCATTACAACTATAATTCCAAACAATTGGCAATAGTTTACAAAGTGATTGGCCATGTGTTAAAAGTAGAACAAAAAAAGATGATTATATGAATTTGCTTATATGAAGGGATATTGAAAGTGCAGAAGTTTTCCTATTTATAGAGATTATAATTTAAAAATACCTTAAGTATGAGATTTGTTAACTAGTATAATTTTATATATTTATATATCATATCCATAAATCGATTTCTCAGATTTGTTAACTAGTATAATTTTATATATTAATATATCGTATCTGTGAATAGATTTCTCTGTGTGGACTAAAAGAAAAGATGAAGATTTCATCCACTTTTAGAAATGGAGATGTCATTAAGTTTTTAAAAGTAGTGAAATATTAGGAAAATAAATAAATGACAAAGTCAACAACATTTGTTAAAAAAGTCAAATGTGAGGCGTAAAATCACGTGACAAAAGAGAATTAATCAAAATAAATAATTTAAATACATAAATAGAAAATTGTCCATTAATTAAAAAAGTTTATATAATTTACTTCACATTTCATTAAATTATTATTAATTTATATGAATATGTATGAATGTCGTGATTAAACATTTTTATCTGACTCAAAAAGGCTTAAAATAAATTTAATTTTTTTATTGCATATATCAACAAAAAAAATCATAAAAAAATATTTTTATTGAGCATTTAATTGGTTCATTAGTATGGGATTCTGTTTCAGATTAGTTTTTCCCCATTTTTTATTTTTGCACTTTCAATAAAAATAAGTATGTGTTAAAATTGTTTACGCAATTATTGACTCAATAATAATCAAATATTATTTTGTTTTTGGTTTTTGAATAATTTTTAAACGGATTTGAAGTGACTTAATAATCACTTATTATCCTAATTATGGAATGATTCTATTCTTCTAAAAATATACATTGTCAAATAACCCAAAATTTTGTTTTCCTATTAATTAAAAAAATAAAAATTAAGTATAAATTAGATGCCCCGGAATAAAAAGACATAATTATTTATCACAAAAAGACATTTTTTAGATGCCCTGAAATAAAAAAATATTTAATTTAAATTTTTAAATTCTTCATTAAAGGTGAATCCCAATTTTTAATAAGGAGTCCAAATTAATTAGAGTCAGATTTTTAGTATTTAAACATGTGTTGAATGTTTTTTTTAAATCAAGTAAGAATATGCGTTTGTTCAAGTGGTACATGCTTAATTTCTTTTAAGTAAGATTTCAGATTCAAGTCTTATAGATGAAAAAATATCCACTAACAAGGTTAGCCCCACATATGGACGTTCCCGGCTTGAATAGAATTGCCATCAGTGCAAAAATACTTGTAAAAAAATAAAAAAAAAGTCGACTACCACACAATCTTCACTATCCCAAAATAAATAATAAAAAAACCTCAGCCCTTTTTACCAAAAAAATAAACCGTCGAAAATGGCAAAGATTAATTGCCTCGGATACTGTGAAAAAACATTGGAGAAATCTTTTCCTTTTTTGGCTCCTCAAATTTTATTCCAAAAATGTTTACCATTTAATATCACTGTCTTTGCAAATGTTACATTCTTATATATGAATAAAAGAGAATATAATAGGGAAAACGTTGACCTGTGTTACTGTTCCAACCTGAAAAACCTTCCTGGCGCTTAAAATCCCACGCGGTCGTACGCTCGCTTGGAAACCGTGCTCCAATGTCCCAGCAAATCATTTCCGCCCCCTTGGTCCCCATTTTCAGCATTTACTTTGACGTTTCTAGAGCCAATCAAATTTGGACAGCAACCCCGTCTGGAAGAGTGCCTCCGCGGGAGATCTAAGCTTCTGTCTTAGCATGGGATCCTCTACGTTTGAGTGTACACTCAGACACCGTGTTCCGTTCATGTGGCAATCCCTTGTGCCTACACACCAATGACAATAGGTCTGTACAAGCAGTTCTGAATAGGGCACTTCGTAGACCCACCCACTCAACCATTTTGATACTTAGAATTATGATGGAAACGAGTCGAACTGAGTTGAACCATAGTTCAGTTTGGTTTAGTTTGATAAGGATTGATTCAGCTCAAAATTCGACTCGAGTTCAATACGAGTTATTTTTTTCGGCTCGGTTAAAGTTCGCGAACTGTTCGGTTCAGTTCAAATGGTTCATTTGGACCACTCAAATAATTAATTAAAATTTTAAAAATAATTCAAAAGGTTATATAAATAAATAACAATAAATATAAAAAATAATATATGAGTCATAATAAATATAAAAATTAGTTTATATAAATAAATAAATAAATATATATATATATATAGAGCTAGTTATAAACCTAACGAGTCGAACTATATCCAACTCAAGTTCGACTCGTTTATTTAACGAGATCAATTTCTAGCTCAAGTTCAACTCATTTGGTTCATGAACTAAGTTTATTGAACTAAATAATAAATCGAGTTTCGAACGAATACCGAGTTGGTTCAGTTCATTACCACCCCTACTTAGTGTCTCCCCGGACTTGTGCAGGTACTAGTGAGTCTCCTACCCACAAGTTCTTAGGTATCCAAACAATTCGTGTGTACCTAAAAATTTAGAAAATATTTTAAAAAAAATGAAAACAATTTATACACGTGCATGTTTTTCTTATAAGCAAATGTTTCTCAAAATATTGCATCTTGCTTTAGACAATAAAAAGAAAAGGTTATATATATAAATCTAATCTTATTTTTATACAATAACAATAAACATAAAAAAATAGTTTATATTATATTATATTATAAAATATTTTATTATATATAAATATATATTGACCTATCTCATAAAACTAACAAGTCAAACTGTATTCAACTCAAGTTCGGCTTATTTGGTTCATAAACCAAGTTTATCAAGCTAAATAATAAATCGAGTTTCACATGAATACCAATTTGGTTTGGTTCATTGTTCAACCCTACTCGTGGGTGTGGGTGCGTATTATCCAAATCCAGATTACTCAACAATGGGTTTCCAAATAATCGATCCCAACTATCCATAGGTGCAAAAAAATGACCCAAACACGACCCATTGTGAATATTACTGGCGGATACTCACGGATCCGGGTAGCCTTTGTCATCCCTACACCCACGTGGAACCTCTCCCGATAGTCTTCCTCGTCATCACGTGAAAGCCAATCTAATCGTGGCAGTGTAGCATGTCCTAGGCTACTTGTAGGGCTAAGCATGAGTCAAGTTGGGCAAGGTAAGGCTTGTCTCTTACCCACCCTAAATATTTGTCGTGACCCGATTTTCGGTTGGAAGACCGGCTCTACGACTTAGGAAGAGGCGAACTCGATTTTTTACCTCTCCCAATTGATTTGGAGTCGCCACTACGTTTTTTGCGGTTAAAACGTAGTAAACTCTTAGTTTATGCTCAATTTGAATAAAAGTGGTCTTTGAATAGAGATTCTGAACTCGAAAGTCGATTACGGATCGGGGAAGGTATTAGCACCCCGTCCGTTCGTATTAAAATGGTACCCTCGCTAATCACACAGATTTTTATACCCTTAAAAATTATTCATTCAAAATTCAATTAGGAAACAAAATATTTTTATTTTTATATTTACATCTGACAAGAGGTTATCTTGCTCCTACGTATCCCCTCGTTCAATAGGGAAATCAAGACTACGTAGTTCTAGTTGGAAAATTGGTTAGCTACTTTGGTTGATTGTTAGTAATTTAGAAAATACTGATAGGTTTGGAAGTATTGATTTATTGAATTGATTAATTTGAAATTCTTTAAAATATATAATTGTTTCGATTCAATGAGACTAATAGTTTAGAAACGGTGTTGGTCGCAGACCTTCTCCTCATTTTCAGGGGAGTTAGAAACGACTCAAACCATAACCTCACTATAAAAATTTTGCAATAACTTAAGTAATAAAATAGTTGTTAATTATTTTTTATGTGAAATTAATAGCTTAAAGACGGTGTTGGTCGAAGACCTTCTTCCAATTTTCAGAGAAGTTAGAGACAACTCGAACCACGACCTTACTATACAAATTTCATATTTAATTTATTGATGAAATAGTTTTGCATTATTATTTATATTATTAAACATGCATTTATATTATTTAGTTTAAGATAATGTGTATGATATCATTTAATATTTGGTAATAACATATACTATCCAATTCACTATACATGTCACAACAAATAGTAAATCGAAAGAAATAAAAAAAAAAGGGAATTAAGTTATCATAATATCATATGAATAAATTAAAAGTAGGCATTTAGTAATAAGAATGAGTTTAATTGGGAGGGATTAGAAAGCAATATAGGGAAACCCCCTTTATACCTCACGAACCAGAGAAATGGGAGGGGATGAAATCCCTAAAAAATCTCCTCCTCCTTTCTTCTTCATCCCCATGGCAAGGAAGCACAACCCTCCTCCTTCTTTTCTTCTTCTTCTTCTTCGACGGCGCAATGGTGACCTAGGGCTGTCCGTGGCAGTTTTTTCGTTTTTTAGCGGCGGTGACAGTTAATTCACGATTGTGCCCCATTTTGAAGCCTCTTCGTGGTTAGTGATGGTCCTCTTCCTTGCTTCGATGAAGGTGAACTCATCTCCTTCTTCACTTTTCGTTTTCTTATTCCATTGGTTTTGGTCATGCTGGTATTGGTTTGTTCTCTTTTTTTTAGGTTTTTCAGTAGGTGAATCAAGGGAGAGTGAAGACGGTGTGGTAAGGTGGTTCGCGGTGGTTTCTGATTTGGGTGTACACAAGACCAACAACAGTGGAGTAGCGAAGCTTTTGGAATGGTGATGTCACTTAAGGTATATTTTATACTCCCAATTCTTACTTCGAATACTTTATCAATGGTTCTGGATGCCCCTTATGTCTATGTATGTTCATGTTTGATTGCTTTTATGATTTGCTAGTTAAATGAATGTTCATGCGAGTCCAGTTGAAGGGTATGATTTAATGCTAAAAATGATGTTTTGTGTAGATGCCAATATGTTATGCATATTATCAATAGTAGGTAGAAATGATGTTGGTGTTCTTTGTACTAAAACATTGTGTTGTTAAGACGTGGGTATAAACAGCAAAATACACCTAAGGATATAAATTATGTAATGATAAACATGGTATAGTATGATGATTGCTGATGATAAAACAAAATGCTAACCTGAGTTGTCGGTTTATTAAAATAATGCACCTGGTGTTGGTTCCTTCCTTTTGTTGATACTCCTTTATAATTCCTTCATCCCTGAAACCTCTTTGGTTCGGCTAGTGTTTACACTTTTAATCTCTTGATGCATCTTGTATTATGAATTTGTATACAAGCTCTCTGGTTTTTGCACGATTATCTTTTAATAGATCGTCGTATATGAAGAGGTTATGGTCGGTACAGAAATTTGGTTATGAAGACAGAGAACAAGATGATAGTGTATGAGAAAAGATGTAGGTCGTAATGAACATGTGTCAAAAAACCTCTGTATCCGCATATATGTGGTGTTTGTTTTCTTTCTCTTCTTGATGGTTGTTTTTCTATGTTGTGTGATATGTGTATGTGTACATCCCCTATCAGTATGCTCTTTCTCTCTCTCTTTGTATTGTAGTCTTTTTCTCTAGTTTTTATGTGTTACCCTCTGCTTGTTGCTTTATATGGCCTTTTATAGCTGAGTATGAGTTAATACAAAAATCCTTTGAATTGCTAACTGAAATTTAGTAATATGCCCTGACCTTTTGCTCTCTCATTATATCATTCTGAAACTGCTCAATAACCGCTGATTATGTAACTGCATAGTAACTTTTTGATTTTCTCTTCCTAATTATCATCTTTGAGATTTTATTCTGAAGCTTTATAACTGATTGTAACAGAAGCATTAACTCCTTTCTGAAATTCATCACATGACTGATATGTTTGGTAATACTCTTGCTGCCTAAATGACTCTGAATGTGTAACAGAAATCTGCACTGGTTCACCAGCTTTTCACGTTTGGCCTATTTTTCTTCCTTTTTATTGATTTCTGTAACTAAAAGGGATTGACCTTTGATTTGTATATTTATGGTTTCTTTTCTGCACCTCTTGGCTTTCTATTCTGATTATTATACTCATCATTTGCTGATTGTAACTGATACAATAATGATGCATTGCATTAGTTTAGTATCACTTTATTTGTAACTCATAGTTGATTGGACTGATTGATGTCATCTCTTTTGATTATATTGATACTGCTCATTGATATTGCATCGTATTGCTGATTAATACTATGTAACTGAAAATAGTATATTCCATCTGATTAATACCATCTTTCCACTACTTGATGACTCACAACCTGGCTCTTCTTTCTCTTGACATTATTTCAGCAATGCCTCAAGTTTTACAAACGTCCACAAGGGATAAAAACCTGTGTAGGTCTTGACCTCTGACTGTTTATTGTTTGAATATGGTTTACTGTTTAAAGATACTATACTAAAACTCGCTGATTCTACCCTCTTTTCATGAATTCATGTGCAGCATGAGTCGCTAGATTTTTACCAAAGGCCATAATCGAGGGGGCCTGTTATGCTCGACTCCAAACGCCTTTAAGCACTCCCTTTCAAAAGAAGATTAATCGAACTCATATGGTGGAAAGAGAACTCATGAAGGAATCAACTTCAAAAGAGTGTTTGCATAACTGTTTTATCTAATTCAGATTTAAAACAACAGAAAAATCTCCATTTTGAGAAAGCTTGATAGTGTTACTGATCTTAATAGCTTTAGCAGCTTCATTTTCTATGTTTGATTTTATGCACAAAAGCAGCACACAACTTGAACTGGACTCTATAGTTGAAGGTTTTGTGGACTTTGATTTAGAGAGACTGAAGTTTGAGAGGGTCTTTGTAAAAAACAGAGTTGAAAAGGTGCAACAACATCAACCTCTATTGTTTTGATTAGTCTATGACTTTTCTTGCCTCTTAAAGATGTGGCTCCGAGACTAATTGTAATTGTTGTACTACTTATTTGTGTCTCCTTGTTCAATTAATTTCTGCACAACTGACATAGTATGATCCACCTTTGTTGCAGTTGGTAATCTTACGAGCATTATATTGATCCCAACAAAGAAATGGTTTACTAAAAAACTTCATGATGGTCAAGGAAACAAATACTATTCTACATGGAAAAGTTGATATGCCCAACTCACACATTAACTACTAAAAGGATCTGATCTGAATTCTTTAATCACAACTAATGTATAAAATCATTATTCAAAGGAAATAAAACATTTTATAATTAGAAAGATTAACAAAACAGAGAGAAGATGCACTAACGTGAGTATGCACATATCTTGCTAAACATCGTAAGTGTCCAATTTTTATGTTCAAGATAAATTATATCCTTTAGATCCCTACTCAAAGAGAGTTCCAAAAGGGCACATCCCATGCTTAAATATTTTTAATCAAATTCAAAAGAGGTCAATAATTTGTGATTGATGGTTAAGGATCTAACACACAAAGATGACAATATCAATTCTCGAAATAAAAAAATATATTATTTTCATGTTTTATTCATATTTTTTATATTTTTTGTATTTGAAATTCTTGTATTCTTGATTTTATAAAAGTAGGTCGGACAAAATTGGGTATTCACAATATTGAGCGGATCATTTTTTGAACCTGGACCTGACCCTAGACTTGTAGATAACTCGATCCTAAATGTCGATCAGGTCAGCCTTTGAACTCGACTTAGACCTAATTAAATATAATGTATTACCATTTTAGATAAACTCTTCTCAATGTTATTTATTATTATGAATATGTAATTTGACTTATAAAATGATATATGTATATATATTATTAACATGTATATATGATGAAAAAATTAGAGAATCAATGAGATTTTTTACCAAAGAAATATTATTATTGTGTATATAATTGAATAAAGACACATATAAATATTATGCATGAGTAACCACGAGTTGGGTTCGGGCTAAGTCATGTTGGTCCCTTACCCGACTCCAAATATTGATATAATTTTTAAATTCAAACTTGGTCGTGTACTCGGTGAGACACAATCCTATTCGGGTCTAATCATAATCAAGTCAAGCCGGATGAGCGGGTAGCGTCAGGTTCTACTCTCCTTTAGCTACTCATATGCGTCTTCGCACAGGAAATTCCAACCCCCTCCGTAGGCCCAGTTCCATTTCCATACTGCCACTATATTGCATTGCATTTTAGGGCATCTAGTTAAATGTATTATTAATTGAGTGATTTTTTGTTGATGACTTAATAGTATTTATATTTACAAGAGTATAGATATCCTGTGTTTGCCGACACCATATTTTTATTTTCTAGTATTGAATATTTTTAATTTTTGTATACTTGATTTTAGAGAATTAATTTTTCGTTTTATTAATGATATTCCATCACCTTTTAGTAAATAACTAATCTCTTTCGGGGTGTGGTTGTCCGTCCCAATAAGTGTCACTCTTAGGAGTCAAATATGACCCTTTTATTCATGCTGAGGATCTAACATGGTCTTACGCTATTAGACAAACATCTTTGTTGGTTCATTTTTAATAGTTACTATACATGATAATATAATTTGTGATTCAAAAAAAATATGAAAATGAATTATGATATTTTTAAATATTATATTAATAGTTTGATATTTTTGGCATACATAACTTCTTCAACTTCCATTAATATTTTTAGTTATGAGAAACATTTTAATAATAATTAATTAGAAAGGTAAAATAGGAAGGATAAATTACACCATATAAATAGTTATAAGATATTTTAGCTTTATATGTTTCACAAATAAAAGTGGATGTGCACTTTTATGATAAAATCCTAATTCTTTTTTTTAATTCACTCATTCTTCTATTATGTAAAACTTACAGTAAATTAAAATTCTTCCATTATATTGTTATTATCATCCATTAACTAAAATATGGAACATTATTGTTCAACAAAAAAAAATATTTACCATGATTTTAAGGTATAACATAAGATTGGATATGAGAGTTGTACTTCACTTTCTTAAATTTAGAGGACAATTAATTAGTAAATAATTATTAATTCATCTTCTAAAATTTAATTACAAAAAAACATTTTTGCAATAAAAAAATAAAATTTTAATTGAACTTCTTCTCCTTTTTAGTATGAGATGTCATGTGAGTATACTTCACTCGTTTAAATAGGAGTAAACATCACTTAAAATAAAGATAGCCAACAAACATTTTTTAATAAAATGAATTGTTCTTTTCTTTTGTATTTGTTTTTAATAATAATTTCACTTTTTGAAAAAATAGAGAATAATAAATATTTTTAATTAAATAATAGTGAAATAAACAGTAATAATTAAACATTTTATTAAAGTGTTAATATATTATTTTAAGAAATTTAAAAGGGAAGTCGTGACTCATGTCGTATCGATTAGCATTGAGAAGTGATCATAATTATTAGTAGCATTTTATCATCTCCAGGACAATGAGAAGGTTCACGACTAATATTGTATCTTTTATCTTAACCTCTATATTAAACCTTTTTAGATTAATTTAGTTTTGAATTTACTTTTAAGTTTTAAATGTACTCCTATTAGTTTATTATTTGAAAAATAATTTTAATGATTAAATCCAAAATTATATTTTAATTACATAATTAATTAAAAATTACCTTTTGGGATATAACACAAAGGTGTGTAACCCATGTCACATCTTTCTTTTTCCTTCAAGTTATGAAGTTATTGTAACACCATGAATTTTCTGTGTATGTTTTATTAATTATTTATTTTATCAATGATTAATTCTAGAAATTAATCGGTATGGATTTAGGTTAAACCATAGTTTAGTATTTGTCTTGTTTTATGATTTTCTATTTTATGGTAAATTTTCGTAATTTTATGTGACGAAAGTTTTTTGAGTTGCTGTCGGACCCAAATTCGTCCAAATTCGGCCCAATAACGTGTTTCTGAGTTTCGTAACTGAAAGTGTGCATGTCAAGAGGAACACTTTGGAAAACTCTCTTTATATGTCATGGTTTTGATGAGGACAACTTGTGCTAATAAGAGCTTGAAGATCACCAACAAATCAACATGCTTAAGTCTTTTATTGGTACTAGGCTTAGACTAGAAACTAGTTTAAGTTGAGTCTAAGGCTTAACTCACCTAATACATGTCTCATATGCATAAATCTTTTAAATCATTTCATCTTTGAGATATGTCATAATATGTCCATGCATCACATAAATACATGTATATGTGCATTCTAGGCATAAACTAAGTGTTAAACATGTATGAATTAAGTGCATAATGTATTTGAGTTTTTGTATTTAAAATTACACATGAAAGTATGCTGTTAATCGATTAAGGCATACGTTAATCGATTAACCTAACTGTTTGAAAAGTTGTTGAAACTGAAAAACTTGGAAAACAGAATCAGTTACGTTTTTGAACAACATTAATCGATTAACCAATGATTTAATCGATTAACTGGGCTTCAAAACTGATTCATTATAAACTGCGTTTTCAGAACTGATATCATAAGTTGCATGTTGCATTTATTAGAGAGGTAGAGCATTTTTCGTGATATTTGTTGCATCTAGTGGTTAGTGCATTTGTGAGTTTAGAAAGGAGAGAATTCTATGCTTTAGGATTA
>NC_032009.1:5958511-5968861 GCF_001865875.1 Lupinus angustifolius | reverse complement strand
TTACTGTTTCTGTTTTAATCGATTAAATCAAGTTCGTTAATCGATTATCCACATTCTTTTAATCGATTAAATAGGGGTGATTCAGCTTTAAGTGTTGAGTTTCGAAAAGCGGATATTCTAACCGCTACACCTATTCAACCCCCCCTTCTAGGTGTATTGTAACCACTGATACCTAACAATAACTCGGAATCGAATTATGATTGTGCCATTGTTTTCAAAATATTATTTCAAGTCAAGATAGATATCAAGTTCGTTCACACCGCATTTCTAAATATTTTTCACTATGAATTCCGTGTTTCGAAGTTCTAACCGTAAATCAAAATCGAGAGACTTTTAATATCCGATTGAGCATTAGCCGACAATAATCGGGCATGGTTTAATAGAGAATATTTCACCGAAAAGGTCACATCACTTTCATGTAAGAGGCTTGCTTGTTACACAAGAAAAAGTACATATGCTCTTATACAAAAACCCTTAAATCACTCATCTACCTCTTACACAATCAACTTTTTGGAAGAAACCCCTGGTCTTTACCCACTCCAAAATCTGATTTCTTTTCTTTAAAAGAGCCAGCCCTAGTTTAGAAGAAACCCTTGGCATTTTCAAACTCTTTCTTCACTTTGCATCTTCTAAAGAACTCTCAAGGTAGTTCTTCATGGTTCTTCATCTCTTAAGATCTAACCATTAGATGTTTATGAAATTTTAGTATGATATTTATATTTATGTTATGAACATTTTCAACCATTGAAATGTTCTAATAATCTTCATAACTCTTTTTATGTTCAAAACTCTAAACATATATTTTCTTGAACTTAGAAAGTTATTTTGAAACCATGAACTCTTTGTGTTCATGGGGTTGTTTTTAATGTTTATAAAGTTTGTATGTTTGCTGATATTTAAACATGGTTAAAGGTGATGGTTGTATATCAAAGGAACCTTTAAGGAGTTTTGCTAACCATGCAAAGTTTGGACTTTTCCACTTGTTTTTTGCTTGAAAACCCATAGTCTTGGACAAGTTTAGAATAATATATTTTTAATGTTGAAGTTTGATTTTGTTTCAAAGGGGATGGTTTTATTATCAAAGGAACATTTAAAGTGTTTAATGATAAGTTGAAGGATCAAAACTTTCCTTAGCATTAGGTCTAAATCATGGCCTATATGTGTTTAGGAAAAGTTTACTTTCTAACTTTGAAATCCAAAATGTTTATGGATGAGTTTTGCGAAAAAGTGTGTTTTAAAATAATATAAGTAAAAGTTTGATTAGTAAATGATATTTTTTGACTTCCAATTTCAAGTAATGATTTGGTATAAAAGATGACTTATAAAAGTCTTGACTTTATAAACTTAAAGTGTTATGAAGTAATGGATGGTTGATTTATTATAAGGTGAACATTAATAAGGTAAGCTTACTTTAAAGTGGTAAGTGTAACTTAAGAAATGTTGATTTTAAATGTTGTTTTAAGTATGAGATCAAGACTATCAAGAATGTGTTGAAATGACTATGGAAACCTATTATGCAAAATATGGGTGATATGAACATTAATAAGATGCTTACTTTAAAGTGGTAAGATCAACTTGGGAGATATTGATTTAAAAGTGTGGACTTGGATTAAGAAACTTACATTAAAATGGTGAAGTATGGCTTAAAAAGTCTCCATGAAAATATAAATCTATGAGGTGATAAAAGGGTAAACTTTATTAAAACTTACCTTGGAAAACGTTGGAAATTGGAACAAGACTTTCGAGGATAAAGGATGGTTCAAAAATATAAATCTTGGACCGGATGGATGAAAGTCGTTGAGTTCATAAATGAATTAAAGTGGTAAACAATGTTTTTACTTTAGGGTTATCATGTAAAATTGATTCGCAAATCACTAAATTGTTTTTGTGTGTTTAGTTTCGAAGCTTTCGAAGTTGGACGATCAACCCTGTCTCATAAAGAAAATCAAGCATGCGACAACCTAAGGTGAGAGAGAATACATCGTGACATAGTGATGTTCGAATATGACATCCGGATCTCCTAAACTATCTCAAAAGTTTGGAGTTATATTTGTGTATTAAGAAAACCCGTACTTAATAAAATATTTGCATGCATGGATTTTGTTCGGATGGTGCAACTTCAATTGAGTACACGTGTCGGAGCTTGAGAGAGGATGACACATATCAAAGAGCAATTCACACTCACAACTTAAAGTTCATGAAAAGGAGCAAAACAAGGATTTGCGAGTGTAAAGGCGGTAACCCTTATCCTGTGATATCTTCCTAAATTAGATTTCAACCCTTTTTACTATTTTCTTAATTATTCTTGTCAATTGTTCAATTATTCTAAATTCACTTTTAATTCCTATTTGAGTTAATGATAATTAACTGTTATAATTAAAGGAGTTTTCTAATCCTTTTCGGATCGATATTTTATTACTTGACAACATAATCATGCACTTGCGATTTTCCTTATCAAAGTTTTGGCGCCATTGTCGGGGATTGTGTAAATTTTTTATTTAATTCTCAATTAATTCATTACTTTACTCTAGTGTATTACTCATTTTCCTTTTTCTTGGTACCTCTGCAGGTTGCCCATTTGGTTTATGCAAAGTTCAAATTACTACTCAGAGCCATAAAGGAATTTTCGTAGAAGAAGACAACAAAGATAAAGAGCAAGAGAAATACGTGCGCATATACAAACAATGGCTGAACGAGATGAAAAACCACTTCGCAACTACGTAGCCCCTAATGCTCTTAGTTCACGTCTTGGAATAATTCGCCCAACTATCGAGGCAGAGAAAATTTCTTTTCCATCTGCTTTGATCCAAATGGTGATGCAAAACCAATTTGGAGGAGGAGCTCATGAAGATATGAATGCCCATATTAAACACTTCTTGGAATTTTGTGAGACTGTAAGGATCCACGAGGCTTTTGAAGACGCCATTCGTCTCTACATGTTTCCATATTCCCTTCGAGACAGAGCTAAGACATGGCTAAGAAATCAAAATGCTAATGTTCAGGCAACATGACGAACTTTGGAGGAGGCTTTTCTCAACAAATATTTTCCTCCTTCCAAAACTGTGCACTATAAGCACCTCATCCAAAACTTTAGTCAAAAGGATGGGGAGTCAATTGATGAAGTTTGGTAAAGATTAAATGAGTTGACTAAAGCTTGCCCTCATTATGGCATTCCACCATGGATGTCAGAACTTCTATAGCAGGCTAGACTTTCCATCACAAAATCTGTTGGACTCTTTAGCAGGTGGTGCCTTTATGTGCAAATAATTTATGCTGCTTCAATGATCATAGAGAATATAATTTCCAATCATCATCAATGGGCGAATGTGAGAAGACACCACCCAAGAAGAGACTCTGGTGCACAATATTTTGGCAATCAGATGGAGAAGGTAATTTCCATGTTGGAGAACCTTTCTCAAAGATTTGGAAAGCTAGACAAGTATCATGCTAATGTTATTGAGTCTACTGCAACATGTGAGGGGTGTGGAACAAGAGGGCATGAATGGTCTGAATGCAAACAATTCACTGAACATGTACATGGAGCTTGGGCCAATAAACAACCTGAATCATGCAATTACTATGACAATAAGGAAAGAAGTGGACACCAATTCAACCCACCATACATGAAAAGCAATCCCAACCTTTCCTGGAGGAGCACCAACACTTTAAATCATCAACATCATGATGAGCAAGGTAATAGGAAACCTACAACATGGTTTCCAAAGGCACAATTTTTTCCTATTGATCCCACTCTTATAACAATAATGGAAGTTCAAGAAAAATTACTTGTTAACCTTAATAAACTTCAAGAGGATCAAATAATGTCTAATAAAAATGTTGCAAATATATTAAATGATTTGAATTCTAAGATAGAAAACCTAACCATCCATGGAAAAATGTTAGAAACACAAATTGCCCAAGAAGCTAGCAACTTTAATAAGAAAATATTGATGTTTCCAGGACAGCTAGAGAAAAATCCAAATAACAGACATTGTAAGGCTATTCGATTAAGGAGTATGAAGGAACTCAATGATGTTCCACGAACTGAGAATGATATACAAGTGGGAGAGAAACATACTGAGACACAACTCCCTGAAGAGGAACAAAATTCTAAAAATGTGTCTAAGTATGTAGCTCCACCACCATATGTACCACCAATTCCTCTTCCCTAGAGAATTGCCAAGGCAAAGTTAGAAAAGAAATATGAGATGCCTACGTACATGAAATTTCTTAAGGATATTATATCTAAAAAGAGAAGACTAGAGGATTATGAAACAATTACTTTAACTGAGGAGTGCAGTGCATTAATTCAAAATAAATTGCCTCCAAAACTAAAAGATCCTGGCAGTTTCTCTATCCCTTGCTTAATTGGTAACACGAATTTCGATCATGCTTTATGTGACTTAGGGGCAAATGTAAGCCTCATGCCATTATCCGTGTGTAAAAAGTTGGACGTGGGTGAACTAAAACCCACTACTATATCACTTTAATTAGTGGATAGATCAGTTAAATTCCCTATAGGCATCTTGGAGGATGTTCCTATCAAAGTTGGGAAGGTTTACATTCCAACAGATTTTGTAATACTAGAGATGGAAGAAGATGCACAAATTCCAATCATATTACGTAGACCATTTTTGGCTAACTCTAGTGCTATAATTGATGTTAAAAATGGAAAACTTTCTTTAAGTATAGGGGATGAAAAGGTTGAATTTGATATTGCTAAATCTATTAAACAACCGTCTCTTGAGCACCTGTGTTGCAGGATTGATATGCTAAACCAAGTAATGAATGAGGAAGTGCCTAAAGTGAAATATGAGAATCTCTTGGAGAGAAGCATGTTGGCAGGTGACACTTCAAATATTGATGAGGAAGTGATTGAGGATAGTGAATCTACAAATGCAAGTTCAACACTCCCCTACAACCCGCACAAGGAGAGATTGAGGGTCATACATAAATATGATAATTGGGAGAAAGGGAAAACACCTAAAATGGAAGTAAAAACACTCCCTCCACCCTCAGGTAAGAGTTCATGGGATCATGTGTGATGCGCAAGGACCAACCTTCAAGCTAATGACGTTAAATGAGCGCTTCGTGGGAGGCAACCCACACTAGAGGTATAAATTCATTGATTTTAGTGTTATAGTGTCAACTTTAGTGCCTCCTTGAGTTTGGAGCCTTTGTAGGAGGATGTATAAGTGTCGGTCACAAACAAAATCATAAACTAAAAAAATGGATATTTGCACCTGGTCCATATAGGATACATAGGTCATTTGCGATATTTTTTCCTTTCTTTTGAAAGTACTTCCACTACACCTAGTAAAACCAACCGCTTATAATTGGCACATGAGTTAAAGACACTTTCTACCTACCCGTGAGTTTTCTTTTTCTTTCTCTCATTGTTTAGATTTTTACATTGGGGACAATGTAAATTTCTAAGCTTGAGGGGGTTTTGCATTTAGATAGTTCATTCATGTCATGCATACCATATAGAGTTTAAAATTGTTTTAGGTTGAATATTCATATTATCATGCATTTAGCATATGTTTCATATCTCATCTATTTTCTGCTTTGTTTTATGTGTTGTGTATATGCTTTAAATGAAAAAGTATGCATGAATGATGATTGTTGATATGTGACCCCCATTGAAGAAACAAATTGTTGATAGAATAATAACATTAGATTTGAAAATTGTGAATTAAATTTGGTTAAATAAAGGTCTTTGTTTCATAACTTCTGCTGAATGTACCAAATGTGAGAAACTTGGGCCAAACGCAATAAGAGTTTTGATTTGAATTGACAATTGCATAAAATCCTTTTTTCTTTCATGAGTGCATAATTTGCTACGATTGTATATTCTAGAACTTGATTTGTGACTATCTAAGATTGAAGTCTTTCTGTATGCATTAAAATGATAGAGACAATTAGGACTTTTTATTTTGACCTTCAACCACTTGCTATAAACATTGAAAACTCATTAGTTGCCCACTTTTGAGCCTGAACTTTAATAATTTTTCATAGATACTCAAATGAGGGTTTGTGGTAATTTATGATGTTTGGTTGAAGCAATGAGAAGGGTAAAAAGGTCACGTGTGATGAAAGAATCCATAAATAGGTGAAGAAGAAAATAAATAAATTAATTTCATCTCTTCTCTTTTAGAAAATCTCAAAAAAGAAAAAGGAAAAAAGAAGAAATACAAAGTATACTAAAAGAGAAGGGACTGAAAAAAAGGGTGTTGTAAGGAGAAAGGTTGATTGAAAAAAGATCATATGATAAATAAAGTAAGGCATATTAAGAGAATCTCAATGTTTCAATCAGATGTCTAAGTGGTTTAAGTATTTTGGGAAACATTTGTAAGCCTTTTGAATTACCCTTTCTTTGACTATCCCACCTTAAATAATTCACCTTGGCCCCATTACAACCATTTAAAGACCTCTTGATTTTTGTATGCATTCAAATATAGTCAGTGACAATTTGGTCTATAATCAAGCATACGGTAATTTACTTCCATGAAATTTTTAGAGCGAAACACTGTGACATTTAAATACATGAGAGTGATGAGAGAAGAGTGACCCTAATTCATGCAATTGTTATGACTCAAACACTTAGCTTGGATTAAATTTGTTTATGATTGTCTTGTCTTGATGTCTGGATTGTTTCAAAGCTAACATGAGATTGCTTGTTATACTGGGTCATGGTTTTTATATCATCATTCATACATGATTGTCAAAGTTAGACATAATACTTGCTTGAGGACAAGCAAGAGAGAAGCTTGAGGGGATTTGATGAGTGCGAAATTATGCCACATTTGTATTGCATTTAACTTGCATTTTAGGACATAATTAGGACTCTAGGATTGTTTTTAGCTTTTATTTCTCTTTGTTCAGGTTGAGCGGGTGTTTTTGGTAATGTTGTGCATTTTGGATGGATTAAAACAAAAAAAGAGTAGAGATTGGGTGAAAGAAGATAGAATTCAATGTTGAGGCTATGCGAAGACCAATTAAAGGGCCAAAATAAGTCATAGATGTTATATTATATTCATATTTATTAGATTTGTTTTGTTGGGCTTAGCCCTATATTTTGTAATTAGGATAAATGAAGGTTCTCCCTCGAGGATGATATACTTTACACTTACATTTCAATTCTCTAATTTAGAATTTGGTATTCTCTTCTCCACCATGGGTGAGTAATTCCGTTTGTTTCTAGGATTGGGGCTATGCCCTTTTATATTCAATAAAAACTTGTTCTTACGTCTATTTCATTGAGTGTTGTGATTTGAATAATTAAACTGAGTTTTATTCGTGTGAGTTGTCTAGCCAACAACTTACACCTCTTAGATACATTAGGGCAGGACCGAGAGGTGAACCCAACTATCCGACCATTCAGTTATTCCAACTGGAATCCTAATTTACTAGAGTAGTCTTAGGATTCTCGGGGGTTTCTAGAATTCACCTTAGGTTGCTACATATTGATGGATAGAAAGAACCAAGTAAATGATTCAATTGATAATCATATCACGAGAGTAAGTGCGACTTAAGTGGAGTACATGTGTCGGAGCTCGAGAGAGGATGACACATATCAAAGAGGAATTCCCCCTCACAACTTAAAGTTCATGAAAAGGAGCAAAACAAGGATTTGTGAGTGTAAAGGCGGTAACCCTTATCCTGGGAGCTCTTCCTAAAATAGATTTCAATCCTTTTTACTATTTTCATAATTATTCTTGTCAATTATTCAATTATTCTAAATTCACTTTTAATTTCTATTTGAGTTAAGGATAAATTAATTGTTATAATTAAAGGAGTTTTCTAGTCCTCGTGGGATCAATATTTTATTACTTGACGACATAATCGTGAACTTGCGATTTGCCCTATCAACAAGCCAATTCAGATGGTAGAAGATGGGTTAGACCTTGATAAGCCCTTGGAAGATTCACTCACGAGCAAATTTGAGCAAGTTTACAAAGTAACAAAATTTATAAATTCAGATTGAACATGTTTGGCTTGCCTATATATGTACTTGAATTGCTGAATGAAAATGAGGTTGAATTTGAATTTTGTTTTGGAATTGATTTTCTTTAATTGAGTAAGGGTTCCTAAAAACCATTCTTGGCTGAACCAAGAATTATCAATCTTATCAAGGATCCTTCCTTGTGGCGATTATCACTTGGCTTATCAAATAACTCACTTGTTTATGGCACCATCATCTTCATATCTTCTCCATTTCTTTTATCCAATCAAATTTATTCCCATTGCCTAAATTTACTCTATTTGTCTCGGCCAAATCACACACCATGTTGGCCAAATCTTACGTATGACTTGGCTAAGCCTTAATCAACATTTGTCTCAGACAAGATAAAGCTAGCCTAGGCCATGTTTCAAGCAATCTCGACCAAAGGTGATACACCATCCAAGAACGATTGTGAAATGAGAACCACCCCAAAGGAAGTTCGCGCCAGGTGGTATCAGAGCCATTTCTTGTGTGGTGTCTAGACCACTTTGTGTTTAGTAAGTATCAAGTTATTCTTGATTCATATCTTTATTTTTATTTTCATTGTTAGTCAAACACAAAAGTGACAAACCAAAACTAAAAGTGTCAAGCCATAGTGTCGAACACGAGTCAACCAAAAGAATTGTCCAAAACCAAAAAGTGTCAAACCAAAGTTTCCAACCCATTTGAACCCAAAATATTCCAAAAAGAGTCTAAAATAATCTATCCAAAAATTGTCAAAACAAAGTGTCAAAAATTAGTCAAAAATCAAAAAGTTTCAAAAATTATGACTCAAAAGTGTCAAGTGCAAATTTCTCAAGCACATCCATGTTGTATGCCATGTGTACAAACCAAGTTCAAGCCTTTCAAAACCAAATGGAACAAATGAGGCTAGAGTTGGATAGGAAACTTCCTATAAAAGAAGCCAAAATAAATGTTCCAACCTTTATTGGAAAAAATGATCTCGAAGCCTATTTGAAGTGGGAAATGAAATTGGAAAATGTCTTCAATTGTACTTTTTACAATGGAGAGAAGAAAATTATGGTGGCTACTTCAAAATTTAAGGAATATGCCATAAGTTGGTGGGATCAAGTACAAAAGGAGAGGAGTAGATGTGGTGCCAAACCAATTGGTACTTGGGAGAAATTGAATATGGTGAAGAGATGTAGATATGCTTCAAAAGCCTATCAACCAACCAGTCACAAATTTCCAAGCCAAGCCAAACCAATCCAAACAAAGTTTGAGCCAATAGACTTCTCAAGGGATTTCAAAAGGGCATTACAATATGTATCCACAAAAAGAAAAGGAGAACTTGAGATTATGAGTGAAACACTTGTGAGTAAGGGAGATTTGAGTGAAACACTTGTGAGTGAGGAAAACACCTTGAGGGAGGAGAACACTTCGATTGAAAACACCGAGAGTGCAAACAATATGAGTGAAATTCAAAGTGAGGTTAAGAGTGCCTTGGTTACAAGACAACCCTTATACCTAACGTCTTGCGGGAAATTTCTTTTTACTAATATCCATTCTAATGAAAATTGTTTGTCAAATGTTGTTGATCATTTTTTGCAAGGTATTGGTGAATTATTTCCCAAAGAAACAATTTGTGTTCTTCCACCTATCAACTCACGTGTGGAACTTAGTCAAGATGTGGATAATGTGCACATGTTGGAGACAAGCAACATTGAAGATTCAACTTTGATGGTGAAAAATGGGTATTCTCAAATTACACATTTTTTTACCATTAATCAATATATTTGTCAAAGGGATGATCCAATATGAATATGTTGAGAGTTGGAGTGAACGAATAAAGAAGATTGCTTTTGATCTAGGAGGACATGACCACTTGTATTTGAGGTCAAATTCCCTTTAAGAAGGAGGGTATGATGTGAACCCAAAATTGGATCATGATGAACTAAGAGGCATTGGTGGTCCCATGACAAGGGCAAGGACCAAAAGAGCATAAAATGCACTAGGACTACTCATGGAGAGCATGAAGGATATTGTTCCAAGATTAGACCAATGGAGTTCTTGTGAAGAAGATCTTGCTCCTGACCTTGGCACGGTTTTGATGAAGACACCAACATCACCAAAAAGAAGAAAAGGAAGATGACTTATGAAGACAAATGAAGATAAAGCTTCAAGACATTAGATTAAGTCTTTGTAAGTACTTCTATCCTAAACTCTTAAGTATACAAGTATAATTGCTCAAAACATTTTTCAAAAATAGTGTGTAACAGGTTACATATGTGAGAAAAGAGTTATCCAACTGAAACTGATTTTTGAAACTGAGTAACCGATTACTCAAAGTGAGTAACCGATTACTCAAAATTAAATTTAAATATCTGTTGGACAGAGAGTTTGAG
>NC_032009.1:5938990-5958411 GCF_001865875.1 Lupinus angustifolius | reverse complement strand
GTGAAAGGTGTTCACTCCAAACAAAATCTCTTCACTCCAAACAACTCATACACTTTCAGAAACCTTCAAAGGGTGTTTGTAAACTCTATATAAAGGCTCTAAACTCTCACACAAATAATACACATTATAGAAGAGAATAACATACAACTTTCATACAATTCTCAAAAGCTCTCACACTTTTCTTAGAACTTATCTTTGAACTCTTTGCAACTTGTTCTTAAACTTTCAAGTTAATTTTGCAAAGTTGCTTCAAGTGTTTCAAAGACTTTTACAAAGAGCATTATATACTTCTATATATATTCAAAGTTTGGATTGCAAGTTACATAAGTTTCATACTTGTAAAGGCAATCTGCCACAGTTGAATATTCTTCATTCTTATAAAGAATTCTTTCTTTNAAACTCCTTGTGTACTCTCTTTTCCTTATCTCTTTCATTTTATTTCCTATTATTTTTCTGCATATTGTTCCGCTGCACTTTAACTTTGATTTTGCAGAAAAAGCGGTCATTATTTTAAGACAACTAATTCACCCCCCCTCTTAGTTGCACTCTAATACTTACAGTTCTAACTTCATTCATTGTGTTACTTCAAAAATTGGCCAAAAAGTGGAAAATGCTGAACATGGTCGTGCCCTAGGACACGGCCAGGCCGTGTACCCCTCTGTCCGATTGAGACACAGCCGTGTCCTAGGGCATGGTCTTGCCGTGTTTACCAAAAAAGTCTGGAAAACTTGAGGCATACTAGTTTTCATGTTTTATAATTGTGTTTGGATTTTTTAAGCACGTTTTCATTAGTTTGAATTCAGAATAAAGACATCCTTGAAGAGTGAACAATTGGCATTACTTACAACTACTATCATTAAAGTTGAAGAGAGGTTGCACTTAATACATCTGATTGGGAACTCAAAAATGCTAATTGTGTGTGTGTGGCAACTTGAAATTTTGTGCAATGTATCAAACCAAGTCCTAATGCACGATTCAAAGTCTCATTTGCTTTCATAAATTCGTGGGGACCATGGTAATCAATGGTGGCCGAATTTCTCCAAGGAATTATGGACTCATAGGCTAAATGTTTCACTACTTTCACTTGGATGAAACACATCATGGAATCAAAAGTTTTTCTTATTTTCTCTTTGTAATTTATTTGCTTAGGAATTACCCATGTGAGTTTTAGTTTCAAAGCGTGTCCATCATGGCTGGAATTGAATCCTTTGTAACCAACCATAAAGTAGCTTTAATCTAGACCAAGGGCTGGAATTGGAGTTTTAGTTTCAACTTACCCATCATGGAGGATCACGTTAGGCTTGCCTATATATGTACTTTAATTGTTGAATGAAAAGGAGGTTGAATTTGAATTTTGTTTTGGAATTGATTTCCTTTAGTTGAGCAAGGGCTCCTAAAAATCATTCTTGGCTGAACCAAGAATTATCAATCTTATGAAGGATCCTTCCTTGTGGTGATTACCACTTGGCTAAGCAAACAACTCACTTGTTTGTGGCGCCATCATCTTTATATCTTCTCCATTTCTTTTATCCAATCAAATTTATGTTCGCTGCCTAAATTTACTCTATTTGTCTCGGCCAAATCACACACCATGTTGGCCAAATCTTACATTTGACTTGGCCAAGCCTTAATCAACATTTGTCTCGACCAAAATAAAGCTAGCCTAGGCCATGTTTCAAGCAATCTCGACTAAAGGTGATAGACCATCCAAGAACGATCGTGAAATGAGAACCACCCCAAAGGAGGTTCACGTCAGAAACCCCATAACAAACTCATTCATGTATAAGGGTAACCAACCACTTACGACAACACTTGTTACATAGTTTTAGTAATGGTAACTCCTAAAAATGATAAACCAAGTGGCCAACTGAAACAACCACATGGTCATGAAGTTGCGAGATCTTATACCATTATTACATAGGTTAAAAGAATGATAAAATGAAAAGATTCAAACTTCTAGGCAAACTGGGAGAAACAATGTTGGGTCTTGCCTTAGTCCATGGTCGTGTTTCATTATTTGGATTCACAACATGGCCATGGTGCGGTCCACAAACATGTTTAACAAAGTCCCTCATTCTTGAATGAAATGTAGCATCCATAGTGGCATTCCTTCTTCCTTTTAGTTGGTTTTCATTAGGGTTGAGTGACTGGTCAAAGGGCTTCCTTTTCTCTCTTGGTTCATTCCTTGATCAGTGGTCCCCCTAGGCCTTAGAGCCCTTTTCCCAATTTTGTCCATGCCCACATCATCTCTTCCTTCTTGAAGTGGATTTTTCCTCAAATATGTGTCTTCTTCACATGCATCAAAAATTGATAAATAAAAAACATTGAAAGTAGTACTAACGTCATGCTCACCGGGAAAATGTATTTTGTATGCATTACCATTATTCTCCTCCATCACTTGGAAATGATCATCTCCTCTAGGTTGTAACTTTGACTTCATTTGAGTTGTGATTTCTCCTTACTCAAGTGCGTCCAATCCTACTCTTCGGATTCAAATGCCAATTTACTATTTCCTTTGTTTGTTTGTTTGGCATATCTCTCATTCTTCTTTTAAACAAGAGTTTTTCCTTGCTCATACAACTTCCTTATAAATTATGTCTTACCTTATGCATATTTATGATTAAAACAAAAATATTATGCATAGGCAATAAATCAAAAAGAGTTTATAGTTAAATCCTACTAAAAGCATATTATGGACAATCCTACTATAAGCATATTATGCATGTGGTAGAGATTCTTCCCAAGTTTTCAATTTTTTTTCCAGCATAGTTCTGAGCAAGCTTCCTAAAGTTCTTTTTATGGGTGACATATGATAGAAAATAAAATTTTAGTCCCTAGTTTCCTTGAAGACTCCTCCAAAAGTGACTAAGAAATTTAGTTTCCCTATCACTCATAATACTCCTAAGAAACCTCTTTGCAAGGTATAAAATACATCATTTATGAAAAGTGGTAAAAAAACAAAGACCAAATTTTTAGCACCCTTCGTTCTAGGCAATCCTAACACAAAGACCATTGATATATTTATCCCAGGAAAATCTAGAACATGTAGTGGAGTGTACAAACCATGTAGTATCACTTTTTATTTTACATTTTTACAAACAATCCAATGCTCATAAGATTTATACAAATCATATTTCATATGGGTGATAAGTGCCAAAAATACCTAATTTTTATATACATTTTAGGGCACTTATCTTATGCAAACATGTCAAAACCAACTTAATTCAACACTTTTTAGATAAATTTTGTATCTTTGAATAAAATAATTATTGTTCACCTCTTGTCCAAGTTTTCTTTGAATTTTATAGGAAATTGAATCAAAAGAATTAATTCAAAATATAGCCAAGAATTCATGCCAAATCACAAGCCAAAAGCACAAAAAGAATTCCTCAAAACAAACAAGCTAAGCATGGCATGCTATTTGCTTAGCTTGTAACCAAAAGGATTGCTTCAGCTTGAAGAAAGGTACATTACCTTGAAGAAATCCAAGCTAGGTGTGCCAAGAAAAATGCACAAATTAAAATCTTACCTTGCCATGATGAAATCATTCTAAAAGTGCCAAGTAACCAACCAAAATTAATTCAAGAACCATAGGAAAAAGGTTGCTTCGACTTGAAGAAAGGTAGGTTCCTTCACCATGAAGAATTTTGTCCAACAGCTAGGCATGGACGAAGAGGAGCTTAGCTCCCAACCATCCATACAAAACCATCTCATGAAGAAAGCTAGGCCAAGTCACCAAGCAACTGTCATTCTTTACTTGAAGACCAAGCACATTACCTCAGGCATGACCTAAGCTATGACAAGCAAGTAGGAGGTGTCATTTTGCATGGAGCCTAGCCCACAATAAGTTGTCCATTAGGGGTGGCAAGCTACTGACCCACCAGCTTTGTGAGGACCAAGCAGCCCCAAGCAAGCAACTCGGCGATCAAACAAAGCATTTAGGCGTTTTTCAGCTTTGCTTGTAAAAGGAAGCTCCATTCTCAACCATTTTAACCATTGTACATACCATTTTCTTCTCATTTTCGGTTCTACTCTTTGTTAGGTTGTTCTTGGGCTGTTCTTAGGCTTTTATTTAATAAAAATTCAGAGGGAATGGAGTTGGCAAATGGGGTGCAAAAATATGATTTTGTAACCTCATTTGGAACCAAAAGCATCTAATCTTTAGATGGATGATGGCTAATGCTCCAAAATTTAGACTACAGTGTAATTTTCTTGTACTCTTTATCTTCTTCATTTATAAAAGTTATTATTTTGGTCATATTTATTCTTTAAGAAGTTCTTAATGCGGTTTTAGATTGATCATCTAAAACTTGATTTGAAGATCCAAAAATGCTTCTTCTTAAAGTGTTGACAAATGAGCTAAAAAGTACAACCTACACCTTAGTTCACTTTCCATATCAAAGAATCTATTTTAAACAACTTGCATTCAAGGCTAAAGAATGTTAACAGAGCCTGAAGTAGGATTTGACAACCTGCTCCGTCGAGTGGTTGTCAATTATTGTTTAGTGTATTATGCAAGGTTTGAAAATAATCTTTTCCATGCTAGGACACGAGATGGAAGGTTAAGAAATGGTGCATGGTTTAACCAAAGTATAACACATAACTTGCATAAAATTCTTATGTTGATATTGTTCAAGAAATTATTCTATCATTCAAACTAAATTCTCCTCTTGAATTTGTAAATACTTAGTTCTTTACTTTTTCATGTTTATCATTTCATAAAAACACCAAAACAACTTTATTTGTTATTTTCTTACTTTTGATAAATGATACGAAGTATGAGTATTTTTCTATTAGGAAATTCCTTGTGGTTCGAGATAACCCTATACTATACAATTGAATCTTAAAAGAGATGCACGTGTAAAATAGTAAAGTGTTAACTTATAAATTTTATTTGTTGCTAAGGTGTTCCTAAAATCATAAGTTCAAACCAATTCATGGTTTCTAACTTTATGCATAGGAATAACATGCGAAAAGTGCAATTCAATCAATGGACTGTTACTTGACATTAAAAGAACGATGAATAATAAATCTTACTGCTAACATTTACTTTCAATCATTGATTTTCTGCAACTAACATTTACTTTTTGTCATTTACTTTGCCACAACTAACATTTATTTTCTGTCATTTTCTCTTCTACAACTAACATTCATTTATTTATTTTTATTAATTGATTCTTTATACCAACCCTTTGAAAGAAGTGGTACAATTAACTACTAACTTTATTCTTTTGTTCTTTTGTTCTTTTATTCTTTGATACCAACCTTTCTAAGAAATGGTAAGGTTAACTTATTAAAATGAGACCAACATTTATGGTATGGTTAAAAGGAACCCAAAAAGGGAGTAAATAAATAGTGTCACTAATTAAATAAATTGTTAATCACTCATCACTCTAATTAAATAAATCAAATTGGTGTCATTATTGGGGAATTGCTAGATAATGGAAATTCATACTTATATCATTTATCATTAGTAATTGTAAATATAATTTTCTTTTCTCTTTGTAATTTTTTTTTTATTTTTGTATATCTTTAATTTATTTTTCTGTTTGTACATTTTAAAAAACCTCTATTGTTGCTATAAAATTTTTAAGTGATATAGAGGTACCCCTCATCAACCTTTTCAAAATATCAATATAATGGGGATTTAAATCAACAAGGATTAGGGGCTGCACTTTGAAAAAAATGAAGAAGCCAGATCTTCGAAAATCCAAAAAGGGAAGCTACCCTAAATCTTTAAAGGTTAAGTATTCACCATGCACTTTTTATGCACATATTATAATTTTTGATACTTGAACCTACATCTCCATAAACATGCCTTATTTGATGATTTTTTAAGTTGTGATATAAATTTTTAAACTAAGAGCATGCTTGGTAAATTTGTGCCAAAAATTATTTTTTCCAAACTTGAGAACTCCTAAAAAGTGTGTTATTTAGTTTACAAAGTTGATTTTTGATTTACAATTTAACCAAATGAATTCATGAAATTCTGAATGGATTCATATGTTGATGTTTGGTTTGATCAAATGTGTTTGGAATGTCCATAAATTCTGTTTGGATTTCTATTTATCAATTGGACTTGAAACATGCTTAAGAGAAAATTTTCTAAACATTATTTTCATGAAAATGCATGTTGTTTGATTGAAATTCTATCAATCAAATTTTATTCATGAACATAATTTGTTAGACAATGGGAAAGTCATGCAAATTGTTAGATTTACCCAAAAAACATTTCTCCATGATCTAAAAATTTATAGGAAAACAAGTCCAAACACAAATAGATAAAAAATGAGGAGTTGGCTCTAAAGGCACTACTACGTTAGAGAGGATAGTCAAATCAAAGGAGAATGAAATTCTGAGTTCTCCTAAAAATTGTTGGGTTAAATTTTAATTTTTTCTTTCAAAATATTACACAAACTCCTCAAAATATTTTCAAGATGACTTGAGGACAAGTCAAACACTTAAGTTAGGGGGAGTGTGTATATCATTTTGAAAAGAAAATCATTTTGTGCGCTTTTTAAAATTTTTTAGTGTGTATTTGTTTGCTTTTTAATTTTTTTTAGTGTGTTTACTTGCTTAGATTTTGTTAGTGTGTGTTTACATTTTTAGTTGTGTGTTTAATTTCTTAATAGTTTTGTTTATTTGTTTACTTAGTTTCTTCTTATTTAAAAAGTGAATTTTTTGAAATTAAATTTAGTAAATAACACAACTTGGCTTAAACAAATTTTATTAACAAGATCACTAACTTTGTGAATTAACAAGCTTTGATGAGAAACATGTGATGAAAATCTGGAAAAAAATTATGAATAATTCATAATGTCATAACTTTGATAAAATGCGAACTTTTTGGGAAATCATTTATCATGAACTTGTGAATTTGTTTGAAAATCAAAGAGTTGTACGTAAACCAACCATGTGGGAGAGTGTAAGCCAAACCCATAAATTATGAGCTTATTGTGAGAAACTTGTTGGCTTTGCACAATTCATTTTGTTTGAATCTTTCTTTTCTTTATTGCACAAAATTGATAGGAAGTGATCAATGCAAAGTTCTTTCAAATAGAATGAGTCACTTGACCAAAAATGACCAACCAAAAATAGGAACATCCTTTGTTAACCCCTTTCAGCCTTAAAAAGAAATATTATGTTTTTCAAACACAACCCTTGAGCCTAATTTTGAAAAACAAAAATGAAATCTCCTATAATTTTCTTAAGTAAAAAGAGAGGATTTTTCAAAAAAAAGAATGACAGGAAAAATTAAGTTGGGGGAGTGGTTGGTTGTGTAACAAAAAGTTGAAATGAAAACTCCCTCATCTATAATCATAGATCAAATTTTACCATTTAGTGACACCTAGTGTGAAATATGTTTTCTATGAGAATTCTATGCAACCCTTGACTCCCCAATAGCCTCTTGAACATTAGCAAATCCCCTCCATAGATCTACCACTCTTCTGCTCTATTGCCCCTTTTCGGGTTGACCATTTCATAATCTATTATTTGTGTAAATCAATGTAATAATCATGCACATGTAGAAAGTATTTGGGCTATGTGTAACTAAAAAATACTTTCCGGAGAGCTAGCTCTACATGTTATAGATATTTTCAACTTGAATATAATTTTCTCCTTAGAAAATATTTATGGTCTAGACAAAAAAATCATTTATTAGATATTAATATCAAGAAATATATACCGAAAGAAATAACCAAGGAAAATCATTATATATAAGTGGCAGGATAGGGTTATCAAAATATATGGAATTTGAATCGGATAAGTTTTGATGAAAGCCTTAACTAAGAAGAAAGACTCAGCCATAACTAAAAAGAAAGACTCAGAGAGAAAAGTGAATGATATATAATTGCTTATGCTAAAAAGTGTGTTAATTCACTAGGCCAAAATTCACATTAATAATGCTCATTTAACGATGCTCGTGTGTTGGATGTTGTTAAATGAAAGGCGGAAGGGAATCAATAACGCTTGGTGAAGCAAGTGTTATTAAATATGACATGTGGATATACATTCAGTAGTGTTTGCTTCTATAAGAATTATTGAATGTATGACACAAAGATTTAATAGTGCTCTCTGAAATGAGCACTGTTGTTTCTTACACATTCAACAACACTTGCTTAAGTAAGTGTTGCTAAAAGTGTCACATTCAATAACACTTGCTTAATTGAGTGTTGTTAAAAGTTATACATTCACACATTGAACAATGCTTACTTCAAAGAGCATTGTTAAAAGTCCAACATTTACACATTTAACAATGATTGTTTTAGTGAGTGCTTTTAATAATCACACATTCATCAGTGCTCTCTTTAGTGAGCGTTGTTGAAAGCCATAATTTCATTCATTTAACAATGTTTGCTTCAGTGAGTGCTGCTAAAAGTCACACATTCAACAAACTTGCTTCAGTGAGCGCTACTATAAGTAATACATTCAACGTCACTTGTTTTAGTGAGCATTGTTAATGTCATACATTCAAACAATGTTTTTTTAGTGAGCGTGAATCTTTGCATATTTAAAAACAAAACCTCACACAAAATAATACGCATATCATTCAGTTTTCTATTTCTCTTATTCTTCTTCTCCACTAGTTAGCATTCTTCCTCTCTTGTTTTTGGGTTATCTCTTGAAGCCAGCTATCAGTTTTTGGTTTCACTTCAAGCATAAGGTGAATCATTGTCTTATATTACCTCATTTATTTCTCTTTGATTCGCTTTTGCTGCTTGTAGTTCCATCTATGTTAACTACTTGTTTTATAATATAGTAAGCAAAGTATAAACATTTACCTATAATTGAGAAAGAAGAATATGTGAATAAATAAATTAAAAAAAGAAGGCAATGAAAAAAGAAAAATATATGGAAGGTAGATGTGATGAATTGTAGAAGGCTCCTCCAACGTCATTGCTTTTGATTTTAGTATAGATATGAGCACAAAAGATAATCGTGACAGTTAAACTAAATATACTCCTTAATATTTATCAATTAGTTACCATCATGTGCATGATTACAATCAATGATATGGAACTACAACTTATGTATGCCCTTATAAATAAAAAAACATGTTAACTAGGCATTCATAGTTATCTAACGAATCCAGTATCTTAGGAATAAAAATGGTCCACTACCTTATGCCATTATAGTTATTTCAATACTTGAGTACTTTGGAATCTATACTGTTGAAGTATCAAAGATAGAATTAGATGTTCGGGATAGAAAAATTGATCTAGATGTGATCCATAAGATGGGGATCGTTCTAGACTCGATCAATTTGAAGTTCAAGCATCAAAATAATCTTCATGCTGCACCTTTGGATATCCCTGCATATACACAACCTGACCCTCAACCCTCTCAATCTCCATTTGATCTCTCCCTGTCTTCTAATGACACTACGTCAGAGTTGTAGTTCAATGACACGTATTTTAGATGTATAATAGCACTTTCAGGCGCTTCCTGTTTGACCACAGTAATATATTGTCATGATTAACATCACTTATCCTATACTGTTGTATTGCATATATACAACAACACATCATACAAAAAGCATTGTCATATATTTCATACATAAACAACATAGTGTAGAGGCATGATTAACATCGCTTATCCTACGCTATAATATTGCATATATACAACTACGCATCGTACAAAAAGTGTTGTCATATATTTCATACATAAACAACATAGTGTATAGGCCTAATTAACAGTGCTTATGCTTGCTTCAAAAATCTTTGTTGTATTGCATATATATATAACAACGCATGCTGAAAAAAATGCTATTGTATTATTCATAAATATTCTCAAACAACACTGCAACAAACAAAGAGCGTTGTTGTATTAAGCATATACAATTGTACTCTCTATAACAAGCATTGTTGTATTAATATTTTACAACAGCGTATGTGAGGGCTTCCCCTACAATTCGATGTTGATTTGTACACATTAATACATGCATATACATTTATTAGCAACACATACATTCTCAACATCACAAAAATTTATACATTCTCAACAGCACAAACACATGAATACAGGTCAGAAGTTTGTTTTATTAACATCAATACAATACAAACTACAAACAATGAATATCATGCCAATTATGTTATCGCAGAGTACATAATTACAAACAAAAAAATTATGCAAATTACAAACAAACAAAATAATGCAAATTACAAACAAACAAAATAATGCAAATTACGAATAATCAAATTAAGCTATAATTAAATAAAAACTACATGCATCTATCTTTTCCTTTTCATATCAGGTGGACCACTAACATAAAATACTTGTTGAGCCTGTGATGTTAGAATAAATGGTTTATCTTTATATCCTAGTCTATCTTTTCCTTTTCATATCAGGTGGACCACTAACATAAAATACTTGTTGAGCTTGTGATGCTAGAATAAATGGTTCATCTTTATATCCTAGCCTATTAAGATCCACCTGCATGAACCCTAACTCAATAACTCGGATGCCATTGTTCTTATCAACTCACATACAATAAAAATCAGCATCTGAAACATTGTGTAATCTAATTCTCATATTTTTTCAATCACCCCAAAGTATGTCATGTTCACATATATTGGGTTTATATCTTTTGTACTTGACATGTGTAAAGTTCGAGCAATAAGAGTCACACCACTATTTTGCATTTTACTTTGGTGTAATCCAATTCTCATATTTTTTCAATCACCCCAAAGTATGTCATGTTCACATATATTGGGTTTATATCTTT
This sequence comes from Lupinus angustifolius, assembly GCF_001865875.1. Classification (NCBI taxonomy): domain Eukaryota; kingdom Viridiplantae; phylum Streptophyta; class Magnoliopsida; order Fabales; family Fabaceae; genus Lupinus; species Lupinus angustifolius. Next base: position 5,947,685 of record NC_032009.1, on the reverse strand, counting down.
TGTACTTGACATGTGTAAAGTTCGAGCAACAAGAGTCACACCACTATTTTGCATTTTACTTTGATCATCTAGTTTTTTTGTGTAAAATGTGAACTCATTAGTTAGGTAACTAGTGTAGGATAAGACATGAATACTTGGACCATTGACTAACCATTAAAATCTTTCAGAAACCGAATGTGCATTTATATTCACCTGCTCATCAATGTGATTTTTTAGCCATTTTATGAAACATCAATTATGCTATTTGGAAATCCAATTATCATTCTTACTTGGGTAAGACTTCCTTAGCATATCCTCGTGTCTTTCAACATATGACTCAACCTCATCGACATTATGTATAACATACAATAGCGCCTGCTCCAATTCAGTTTTTATTATAGTCAATATTTCATTCCCAATAATACCTTCACCAAATTTTTTTTTGTATACCGAGGCTTTGGAATGCCTATGAAATCACCATCGGTAAAGTATCCTGTACAAAAATCAAGAGTTTCTTCAACAACATATCGCTCGACAATACAACCCTCTGGTCTTGATCGATTCTTCACATACCCTTTTAATGTCTTCATATAATGCTCAAAAGGGTACATCCATCTCATATAGGAGGGCCACATAGTTGTGTCTCTTGAACAATATGAATGCTTAGATGAACGATTATGTCAATAAAAGAAGGTGGGAAATACATTACAAGCTCACACAAAGTCAAAATAATTTGTCTTTGCAATGCAGGTCATTTCTCAGGGTCAATCACTTTGCTACAAATTGCCTTGAAGAAGAAGCATAACTTAGTTACGGATCCTTGAACTTTTTTAGGTAGAATTGATTGTATTCAAATAGGCAAGAAATGCTCCATAAGTATATGACAATCATGAGACTTAAGAACTTTTAACTTGAGGTATTTCATTGATACGAGGTTCTGAATGTTGGAAGAGTACCCCTCTGGAACTTTAACACCATGAAGAAATTTACAAAATTCCATTTTCTCCTTCCTTGATAATGTATAAGATGTTGGAGGTAGAAATATACGTTTTTCCTTCGTTATTGGCCCCAATTCCTTTCTTATTCCCATACTAACAAAGTCCAACCTTCCATTCAAGCCATCTTTGGTCTTACCAGGGATATTGAGTAAGGTACCAAAGAAACTTTAAAACACATTTTTTTCAATATGCATAACATCGAGGAAATATCTTACATATAGTGAACTCCAATATGGTAATTCAAAGAAGATTGACATATTCTTCCACCCATTTGTGACAATTTCTCTTGCAAAAGGTTTACCAAAGTTATTATTCAAACTCTTTCTCTTTTGAAATAATTGGTCACCCGTCAACAGCAAAGGAGCATGACCTTCTTCCTTGTTCACATCAAATGCTTTTCTGCATCGTCGATAGTGATGATCTAAATGCAAAAATCTACAATGACCATGGAAGACATTCTTATAATAGTGTTCCAACCTCATTGAATGAGTATTGTCTTCACATACAGGACTTGCAAAATGTCTTTTTGTACATATTCAGATAGATTACCATAGGCAGGGAAATCACTGATTATGCCGAACAAAAAAGTGCTCAATTTGAATCTTTCTTCCATATACGCATCATATGCATCTATGCTTGTCTCCAACATTTCCTTCAAGACTTCAATTAAGGGAGCCAAATATATGTCAATGTCATTGTTGGTTGCTTAGGTCCATAAATTAACATAGATAAAATCACTTATTTGTGCTTCATGCATAGAGAAAGAGGCAGGTTGTATATCACCAACATTACTGGTCATGTACTATGGGAGCAACTTTGAACACTATGTTGGTTAATTCTATTTGTTGACAATACAATGCATAGATTTATTGATTCTTGACCAAAACTAGGATAGTCATGATCAAATTTTCTCCATTGAGGAGAATCTGCATGATGCCGAAGCTTGCCATCTTTAATCCTTTCTTCATCATGTCATGTCAACTTCTTTTTATTTTACTCATTGCTAAACATACACATGTATCTTTCTTTGATAGGAAAATATCATACAACCTTTTTTGGAATTGAGTCTTCCTTCTTATATCACGATGCATTACATTTAGGACAAAACTTTAATGAAGCATACTTATTAAAAAATAAGATGCAATCATTTTCACAAGCATGTATCCTAGTTTAGTCCATGCCAATGGAGTGTAACATTTGTTTTGCATCATAGGTTCGAGAAGGGAGCACATTATCTTACAGCAACATATCCCTAAGAAGTGTAAGCAAGTCTGTGAAACTTTTATTAGTCCATCCATTAATAGATTTCAACTTATACAACCTTGACACCGATTCCAATATTGTGAATTTACTACAACCATCATATAATTCTTTCTAAGCATCACTTATCAACCACTGAAACATCTCAGGATAGTCCTGAAGATCCTCTTCGACAAAGTTTACCATTTCCTCGAAATGATCGTCTTCATATGCATTTGTATAGTTTTCTTTCATATGCATCTCATCATCACAATCCACAATGTCTCTATTGTCAGCATGTCTTGTCTAACATGTGTAACTTTGATCAATATTGTGACACACTAAATGAACTTTTAACTCATTTGGAGTAATTCGATTTGAGTAACAATATCTTAAGCAAGGACATACAATTCTTTTAGGGTTTTCAACATTCTCAATTGCAAACCTAACAAATGATTTCACTCCTTCGTCATACTCCTTCATCAATTGATTGGCACTCATCCATTTTCTTTCCATTTTCTATAAAAGAGTTGACAAAAAACTATAATGAGAATAAATCCCTAAAGCTTGGAGTTAAACTCACCAAGCAGAACAAATACATTATTATGTAATTAAAAATGGGGGACCCTAACTCATAATGTAATAACGTGAAAGGGGTCGTACACTCTAGCTTAATACAAGTTAAATGAGTAAAATCACTTTCACTCTTTTATAAGGAAAATACTTATAATTCAATCCAAGCTAAATATAATATAATTAAAAGGCAAATATTTATAAGGAAAACTCACTTTCAATTCGGTGTAGAATGAATGAATGATCATTTTGAGGTTGAATGAGTGAATGGTTTTCAAATTCGGTGTTGAATGATTTTTGTGTTTAATGTGTGAATTATTTTCGAGGTTGATTTTCGGTGTTGAATGATTTTCATGGTCGATTTTGAGAGTAAAGGTGTTTCGTTGTCGATTAAATGAGTGTTGGGATTGTTGAATGTGTGAGAATGTGGGAACATTTTAATTTTCTGGGTCTGATAGTATCTTCAACAATGCTTAATGAAGATAGCGCTATAAATGAGACCTAATCAACAATGTCACCTACAAAAAGCATTCTGGAAGACTTCACATTCAAATATAATGAAGGTAAGTATTCCATAGTGCATCTTGAAGGAAACATTGTAGAAGATATATTAATTTTTTTAATAATTAGTTTTTTTTAATGAAATTCAAATTAATAATGACATTAGGACATTTGATTAATGACAATTCAATTAAAATAAATAACATTCAAACAATCTAAGAATTAATAATAAAGGAAATAATGACAATTAATTAAAACCCGATAATGTTTCTAGTGTATGTGCTTAATTGTTGATCATATCAACAATACTTCTTCCAAAGTGCGTTGTTGTATAGATAAAAGAAAATAATATGAAAGGTAAATATTCAACAGTGCTTCTTCAATAAAGCACTTTTGAATTGAACATAAACAACAACACATCGTTAAAAAAACGTTGTTGTATATCTATACAACAACGCACAATTAAAAAAAAGTGTTGTTGAAGATCATAATTCATAATTCTACACAGTTAAGCACATAATAGAAAATAACCTGAATGCATATTGAACAACTAGAAATAGAATAGAAAAACAACCTAAATGCATACAAAAACACAAAATCACAACTATGTGACCACAACTAAATTTCAACTGAATTTATATATCAAACATTAATTACATTATATTGTTACAGAAACATATATTACATACACCAAAACATATACTTTACGTTGAATATTAATTGAGTTCCCTAGTAAAACTAAGTACATATTGTGACCAATCTACCCTAATCTGGATGACTTGGTCATCTATGTATGATTTGCCAACAAACTTGGTTTCATCAGTTGGCCACTACTGAATAATCTTCTTCATGTACTTCAGCACGTAATAGCCACAATCTACCTCGTTTTTTTGGAAGGGGTCTATAATTAAATTCATGTAAACATATAAGTATAACCTTAATTTAAATATGAATACACTACACATATAATGGTTGGAGATGATTTGTGCCAATACCTTTATATGATTCTATTTGACTTTTTGTTGTGATTTTCTAGAACGAAAACAATCTATGTAAATTTTCAACCCCCTAAACAATAGAAAATGTACTTAATTACTAAACCACTAGGAAAGTGAAATTTTAACTAAAATTTTAAATGAATAGTCCACTTACCTATAAAACATTACTCTCATATTGGTATACTTGTCCGAATCACCATGTGCCAATGAGTCAAAGTAGTATATTTCTTCCACGACCTGTTTAATGGCAACCAAAAGCCAATGTCCCCTAACAAAACATATGCACATGGTTAGAAAATGTTAAGCACAACAAACATACTAAAGACATAAATACAAAAGACAATTAAAAAATGCTCACCCGATATTAAAAGATGAAAGAAATAAATATGCAGCTCCTTTATCATTAATGAGAGTATCTGCAATTTTTTTGTCTTTTCCACAATCTTCTTTTTGTCATTGCCACTCGACACCAAAGCAGTAACATGTGGGGATATGAACATCACATTCTTTTTATCTTCCAAGATAATTTTTATACAAGTACCTAATATATATACATACAGCAGTAGCACCTATCCATTCATGTTTGCATACATCCTGGACTTCATTGATGCTAATGTATTCATGAACATTATTCCCAAACACTTCATTGGGAAATTATATAATCATTATATCATCTCTCACTTTTGTACATGCTCAAATAACTGAGTACAATAGTTGGTAGTCTTCTTAGAGCTCACATCCCCCATAGATGGCTTCGAGCTCACATCTCTTGTAGATGGCTTCGAGTTCACATCCCATGTAGATGGCATCCAACTCACATCCCCCACAGATGGCTTACTCTTTGGGTTGCTACTGGGGTCGAGTGTACATTCTCCTAAAATATTCCAGATAAAACATATCAATTATAGATCAATATATATAATAGAGTGAGCATAAGGTGAAAATAATACCTTAGAATGAACTACTTGTACAAGGTCTACTGGCCAAGCCACAAAAGTGTCAATAGCCCCTCCAACTGTGAACATATTCTAATCGAGAGGAATTGGCAGCAATGCATCATCATCAATTGCAACATCAATCGAGACCTTCACACGATGGTGTGAGATACATGCATTATGCAGTATATCATCAACTGAGTTGTGCACTTTCCCAATGCCCACCACTCAGGTAGATGGGATATCCAAGAAAAGTTTGCAAGGACTGATTCCCTATATGTTAGTTAAAACATATAATAAGTTTACGACTAATAACTAAATGGAAAGTAAATTAAAATAAGTTAACTAAGTTACCTTAGGAATGAGAATTAGAATGAGAATGTTGTAAGGAGCAGGTGTGCAACTCTTATTGATGGTTGAAGGAACAGTGCCAGCAGTAGTAGCTAGTCGTTGCCACTCAGATTCCTTCGCCTTCATTGATTGCTCAAAGTCATTAAACCATTGCATGAGGTTATCCAATGATTTTAAACATGGCTCATTTGGGATTTGGTTACACGCTTTGGATGAAGTACAAATGTTCGCTAGCTAACCCCAAATCTTCTACCCTAGATACTGCCAGGGTACTGAGGCAATCTTATTGCCTTATCAAGTATAATGCGACTATTCGGTTGTGCCTCCTTTTCTTTTAGGGCAACCTGACAAATCAAGAAAAAACATAATATTAATTAATCATATTTTGATAAATAAAGTATGGAAATCAAGTATAATTAAAAAATGAGCACTTACAACACGATTTTCTGCTTCATGAACTTGTTGATTATTGATGATACCATCCTTATTCTTACGGGCATCCACCCATAGAACGTCGAGTTCTATTCCAACTGCCAAAACATAACCAATAATAATGTAATTAGATATATGGATACAAAACATAACCAATAATATACTTACAATGTTACTTTTGGTTATTGAATGTTGCCGCAAAATACAATGTTGCCAAAATATCCAAAAAAATATTAAATATTAAGTATTGTTAATTTGTTTATTGTGTTTATTAATAGGGAACTGCCAAAATACAACCATCCAAATAAATAACCACGAAATAAAAATTATCATCCAAAATAATTGTTCATTCTTCACTCAAAGTGTCAAAGTTCGTTGTTGTCAAAATAGATTAATTGTTGTCAAAATACTGCCAAAGTAAAATGATCATGATAAATTAAAAAAAGAAAAAAAACAATAAAGAAATTAACAAAATAATTTCTTCAAAGTTCTCCAGATCAGTCGACGAAATCATCCCCTAAGTGCATAATAGAATTAAGATATTTCACATAGTCCGGGTCATCGTCCCATGTAGCCGTTAAGAATTGCAGAAAAAACAAAAATAAAAACTGTATTCAAATCTTTGTTGTAAGAAATTAAACATAGAGATTGAAGATTATTGGAAAATTGACATACACATTCTTTTTTTAGGAATATCCTTTTTTTCTATTCTTTTTAACAAAACTTCCATTTTTCTTTTTGCCTTGTATTGCTCTCTTTTCGGTTTCTTTGTGTTTTCTTCCTCCTATCTTCTTCTCCTTGGGCGCCATGACTAATTATAAAAGGAGATAATGAAGGAGACAATGACTAATTAGACAAATACAAGTAGGAAAAAATTTATATAAAGGAGCAAAAAATAATCTATAGAAACACACTTACTGATGAAACAGAACAACACATTGAAGATGCAAGCATTCATGAATGAGAGATTGAAGAGGTAAGCATGTATCACATAATGTTTTGATGAAGACAAAGGACACAAAAAGTTTGATAAAGACAAAAGAGTGATAAAGGCAAAGGATCGACAACTATATAATGTTCAAGGACAAACGTGAGAGGATAAGCAAATCAACAAACAATAAGTATCAACTATAAAGTCAAGACTCAAGTTCATACAAGGCAAAGCATTCAAAAGAAGATCTAGGGGTTAAGTATTTTTATATCTTTATTAGGTCATAAGATGCTTTCTTAGTAAGAGTCTAGGCTAGGATGAACCCTAATGAAAGTCTCACAAGCTAAAATCAATTATATCTAAAATGAGACTTACATGCATATATACATTATTTACATGCACATACATACATACATACATGATCATATGTTTTGAATGCATTTAAAAAGTGTTTTAAATCATACATGATTCAAAGGCATGCATCATGAGTTTATAAATCATGTAGGAGAGGTTAATTCTTGGAAACACGTTAATCGATTAAATGAGAGGTTAATCGATTAAGGTGGTTACTGTTTCTGTTTTCTGTTATTTTCAAGAAACCCGCTAATCGATTAAGGTTAAGTATAATCGATTAACTTGAGTGAAAAACATAATAGTATTTTAATCCAAGTTTTTCATATTGCTTTATAAGAGAGAATCAAGAGAGATGAACTATGATTCATAGGGTTAGCACACATTTTCGAAACAAAGAGTTTTTCACATTATTCAGAAGATCTTCAACTTAAACTTTTATATCTTTTGGAAATATTTTCTATGTGTTCTTTTGAGAAAAGATAGAATAATATTTTAATCCAAGTTTTTCATATTGCTTCATAAGAGAGAATCAAGAGAGGTGAACTCTGATGAAAGTGTGCATGTCAAGAGGAACACTTTGGAAAGCTCTCCTTGAACGTCATGGTTTTGATGAGGACAACTTGTGCCTAAAAGAGCTTGAAGATCACCAACAAATCAACGTGCTTAAGTCTTTTATTTGGTACTAGGCTTAGACTAGATTCTAGTTTAAGTTGAGTCGAAGGCTTAGGGCACCTAATACATGTCTCATATGCATATATCTTTGCTGTTAATCGATTAAGGCTTTACGTTAATCGATTAACCTAACTGATTTTTTTTAAGTTGTTGAAACTGAAAACCAGAATCAGTTATAATTTTTAGTCCCGTTAATCGATTAAGATGGCATTTAATCGATTATCTGGGGTTCTGGACTGATTCTTTATAAACTGCGTTTTCAGAATTAATCTCATAAGTTGCATGTTGCATTTATTAGAGAGTTAGAGCATTTTACGTGTTAATTGTTGCATCTATTTGTTAAGTGCATTTGTGAGTTTAGAAATGAGAGATTCTATGCTTTAGGATTGAGTGCATTTCATGTTATAATCTCTCATGTTTTCCCTCACATGTTCATGCATATTTTGATGCTTTTTCATGAAGTTTTATGATTCTGTAACTTCTGTTTTCATAACTAATACTTGTCATTTTACATGAGTTTGTGTTAGATGTGCATTAGAGTAAAGCCTTCTTGTTATTTTTGAGCTTAGAAATAGCTTTATTTTACTCTTGTATTTATTGTATAATTGTTGTAAAAGGGAATCTCTTGGTATCTTATCACCATTAGAGATTGTGTGTTTCTTCATAGCTTAGAGTGTAAGAAAAGGAAAGAACGAGAGATTCTTTGGCTGGGGCTACGCCGAAAGAAACGTT
>NC_032009.1:5938104-5938890 GCF_001865875.1 Lupinus angustifolius | reverse complement strand
TTTATGTGATTATAAATGTCTCGATAAATCTGTTGTAATGCATGCATGTGTCCTAAAAAGTCGAAACCACTCTGCTGCCTAAAAACAAAAAATTTTCTGATTTAATCGATTATGCCAATGGTTAATCGATTACCCGGGCTTCATTTCTGGAAAATTCAAAATTTTTAAAATTTAATCGATTAAACAGCCCGTTAATCGATTACCTGGGCAATTTTTTTTTGAAAATTCAAATTTTACACTGTTTTAATATTTTGCACTGTTTTAATCGATTAAACCATCCCGTTAATCGATTAAAACCAGTACGTTAAAGGCAAATAGTGTCTCAGTTCTGCACTTTTTTCGACATTCTCGCAACCTCTCTGTGCTTTGAGCTTCTGGATTCAGTTATTGTTGTTGCTTTCAGAACTTATCATATTTTGCTACTTGTCTTTTATTTGACTTTATGGCCTGTACTATTTCATGACTTTCTTAACTCTTTATGCTCTGCAAATGTTTTCTTTTGACTTTGCTTTAAATATGTCAAAATAGCTTATTTGCCCTTGTGAATGGTTCTTGATCATTTGAGATTTTGATGTTGCTAACATTGCTTAATAGTTGATTAAATCTTGTATGCCATTCTCACTTCCTATTAGCTATTTTTTTGTCAAATCAAGCGCATTTGTTCAATTTACCGAAAAATGAAACAGGTTAATTTGTTAAAACCCAAATTAATTCATTAACTTTGTTTTATGATTAACTAATATCTCTTCCTAGCTTTTTTGACCTGGGTTATCTTTTTTATAATGT
>NC_032009.1:5931820-5938004 GCF_001865875.1 Lupinus angustifolius | reverse complement strand
GTGCATATAATCGATTATCTTTCTTTTTTTAATCGATTAAGTAGGGTTGATTCAGCATTAAGTGTTGATTTGCGAAAAGCGGTAATTCTAACCGCGACACCTATTCAACCCCCCCCTTCTAGGTGTATTGTAACCACTGATACCTAACAAGTGGTATCAGAGCTAGTACGAAGTGCTAGCTCAACCGCGTATTCGTGATCCTAAAGGGAAAAGGAATGGTTTCTTCAAATCCATTTGGTGGTGATGGGTCATCCATTAATCGACCACCAATATTCAGTGGTGAAGGGTATGCCTACTGGAAAGTTAGGTATTTTTGGCACTTATCAAGCCTTAACTTTATTGAATTATTAAATTATTAACAATTTCATACCATCTCATCAAAGACTTAACTTTATTGAATTATTAACAATTTCATACCATCTCGGCTTTGTTGGAATAAATTCCAACGCCGATTTAATGGTATGAATTTAGAAAATTAATACAAGTGACAATGAGTGACATTTAATTAGTTAGTGACTTTATTTATTTACACCCTTTTCGGGTTCCTTTTAACCATACCATAAATGTCGGTATCATTTTATTAAATTAACCATACCATTTCTTATGAAAGGTTGGTATCAAAGAATAATAAAATGACAAAGGAATAAAGTTAGAAGTTAATTGTACCACTTCTTTCGAATGGTTGGTATAAAGAATAAATAAAGCAATGAATAGTTAGTTGCAGAATTTAAATGACAGAAAATAAATGTTAGTTGCAGAAATGTAAATGACTGAAAGTAAAAGTTAGTAGTTATATTACTCATGATAACTGTGTATTTTTCCTTTTCACAAAGATACAACTTATGAATTAAATTGCACTTTGATTCAAGGTTCCTTTCTTTGTCAACAAATAAATTTATAAGTTAAGACTTTACTATTTTACATTTGCATCTCATTCAAGATTCAATTGTAGTATAGTATAGGGTTATGTCGAAACACGATGAATTGCTTAATAGAATATTATTATAAACATGTTATATTACTAATAATGTTTAAACATCTTTTTGGTTGCTTTTGTTTAAGAAATATTGACAAGTAAACAGAAACATAAAACAACTATTATTCACAAATTCTCGAGGAGGAAATTCGTTTGGAAATATGGATTTGTTTCTACACTTAATTGATTTTGAAAACATTACAAGTTATGTGTTATACTTTTGGTTAATTCCATACATCATTTCTAAGTCCTTCATCTAGTGTCCTAGAATGATAAGATGATTTTCAAACCTTATGAAATACACTAAATAATAGTTAAGTGCCACTCGTTGGAGCAGGTTGTCACATCCTACTTTAGGCTCCATTAACTTTATTTAGCCTTGAACATAAGTTGCTTAGAATAGATGCTTGATATGGCAAGTGAACTAAGGTGTAGGTTATACTTTTTAGTTCACTTGTCAACACTTTAAGAAGAAGCATTTTGGATCTTTAAATCAAGTTTTAGGTGATCAAGCTAAAACTGCATTAAGAACTTGATAAAGGATCAAAACTTAACCCAAAAGTAATAACTTGAATGCATTAATTTCAAAAGATGATAAATTAAAGAGAAGAAATTACACCATAATCCAAGTCAATTTGTAGGAGAATGAGCCATCTATCCATGGATGAGATGTTTTTGGTCCCAAATGAGATTACAAAATTATGTTTTTGCATCTCATTTGTCATCTCCTTTCTCCTCTTGAATTAAGAAGAAAAACTACAAGCTACACTTACATAAACTACTTTGAAGTGGAAATTCTCCAAGAAAATTACAAGAAGAAGAAGAGAAGAATTTGGTTCAAGTGTATGAATGTAGGAGTGAATGTTGGAATGAAAAATGGAATCTCTTTTTGCCTTTGAGGTGCATCCTTTTTATAGGCCTTCCTGGACACCGTTGAGCTGCTTGTTTCCACCCCCAAGCTGCTGACCAAACCCTTGAGCATGGGTTTGGTCACTTCGCCAAGCAACTTAGTCACATGCTTGAGCTGACTCACTGAAGCTATGGTGGGCTACTTGGCTTAGCTATTGTGAGCTACCTTTGAAAACCCTTGAGCATGGGTTTGGTATTGCATGATGTCATAGTTATTTGGTGGCTAAGTCAACTTGATCAAGTTGTTGGGTGCATACCGCTAAGCGCCTATGTGGCACCGCTGAGCTGCTCAAGCGGCTCTGACCGTGCTGGTGGTGATATGGTTTGGCGCTTGCTGACCTGGTCAGGTATGTGGTTCCACGCTGGCGGTCCAGGTGCTCCGCTAAGCTGTCTGCTTGAGCAGGTTGGCTTGTGCCATGCTTGTGTTCTGACCGTTCCAGGTTGGTTCTGACCGAATAATTTTGGTCTGACCATGCCAGGTTGGTGTCCAGGTCACGCTGGGCGTGGGTTTGGTCCAAGCTAATCTGCTTAGTGAGCAGCTTCATGTTGACTCCACATAGGCCAAATTTTGATGAGTCGTGCTTAAGTGTTGAGCATTTTGGCCTATTTTGAACACTTTGTATGCCTTTGATAAATTCTTCTCTTTTCTACCTAAATCCTACAAAATACAGTACAAAAGAAATATACAAGATTATGATATTTTATCCAAAAAGTGTTGAATTAAGTTGGTTTTCTCAATTTATCCAAGGATAAGTGCCATGAAAAGTGTATGAAAATTAGGTATTTTTGGCACTTATCAAGCCTTCACTAGATGAAGGTGAACTAGTATAAATCTTCGGTATAAACTCTTTCTTCACTTTACTCTTTTATATTCTGCATTTACTATGTTTTGCTACTTAACATTTTTCTCTTCTTAATACTCTTTATTGCATAATGCTATGATTTATGGAAGATATGAATGAGAATCTTTATAGAGTCTCAAGATCTTAATATATGGATTATGATTGAAGAAGGACCTTACATGCCCTTTTTTAGTAATAGATGGAGGAAGGGAAAGCAAAGCAAAATCTTCTTGGAATGACGATGATAAGAAAAAAGTTTAGTATGACCAGAAGGCTAAAAACATTCTCACATTAGCCTTGGGCATAGACGAGTTCTTTAGGGTATCAAAAATTCTCACGTTAGCCTTCTGATTACTCTAGATAAAGAGTTATCCAATAGTGACCTAAACCTTAAATATCTTAAGACATTTACATGAACTTGGAAACCTAAAGTAACAACCTTCTCCGAGAGGAAGAGTCTATCCAAAATATCGTTGGTTGCTCGTTTTGACAAATTGTATGAACATGAGATGAAATTTAGCCAAAATCGAGCATCATGAAGAACACGAGAAGTAGAAGAAAATAATCTCGTTGAAAGCAAAGGCAGACATGTATGAGACCTTTGACGATGATTCAAAAAACAAAGGCATGAAGGACATGAGTTTGTTTGACAAAAAGTTTAGTAAGATTCTTAAGAGAAACAAGGAGGGAAAATCAAGACCATTAAATATATTCTTAAGAAGCAAAAAAACTTCAACATCCAGTCAGATATTCACTTGCTTCGAATGTGGGAAGGCATGTCACACGATGATAAATTGTCCTACATTGAAGAAAAATATCTTCAAAAGGAAGGCTAAAAAAGGCAAGAAGGAGAACGTACATTGCTTGGGAAGATAATGACGCAAGCTCCAATTCAGAGCCTTGAAGTTAAGAGCAAGTCCACTTATCCTTAATGTCATCTCGTCATTTTGATGCTGAAGAGGTAAGTGAATCCGAACTCTTAGATAGACCTTCCTATTATGATATTCAACATGCTTTTAATGATTTACATAGTGAGTATGTTAAATTTTCAAAATTATTTTCAAAACAGGAAATTGATTTTACTGATTTAGAAAAACAAAATTTCATGATGACAAATGATTTAGAAATTTTCAGAAGCATCCTTCTTCGTCTTCATGTCCAAAGTGTTTTACTCTTGAAAGAAAGTTTTAGCATTAAGTCATGAACTTAATAGTTTAAACAATAGTGAGAATTTGGATAAAATTTCAAAAGTGCAAAGACATCCTAGAGACCGAAGGATACAACTAGGAAAAATGTCTAGACTTTGATGAAACATTCGCTCCAGTTTCTAGGCTTGAAGCTATTAGGCTATTGCTTGCATATGCATGTTCTCTAGAATTTCAGTTATATCAAATGGACGTAAAGAGTGTCTTCCTTAATGCTTACATACAGGAAGAGGTGTTTGTTGAACAACCTCCAAGTTTTGAAGATTACAAACATCTCTCTCATGTATATAATCTTAAGTAAGCACACTATGACCTATAACAAGCTCCTAGGGCCTGATACGTCCATCTTACAAACTTTCTCAATGAAAAAGGTGTTACGAAGGGAAATGTCGTCACTACTCTTTTCATAAAGAAAATAGATAATCATACTTTGCTTGTTCAAGTTTATGTGGATTATATTATTTTCGGTTCTACTAATGAGATTTTGTGTAGTTAACTCGGTAAGATGATGCAAGGTGAGTTTGAAATGTCCATGATGGCCAAATTAAACTACTTTCTTCGACTTCAAACAAAGCAACTAAAGGATGACATCTTTGTTAGTCAGTCCAACTATTGCAAGGATTTGTTGAAACACTTTGAAATTGACGAATGCAAACTTATTGCCATACCAATGGGATCAAGAACACACATCGATACTGAGAAGATGGTCAATGTATAGTTATATTTAAATTCTCGAGGTACGATTGGTTCCCTTCTTTATCTAACTGCTAGCAGACCTTATATAATGCTTAGTGTATGTTTGTGTACATATTATGAATCTAAACCTAAAGAGTCACATCTTGTTACTACATAAAGAATAATGAAATGTCTAAAAGGCACAGCTGATATTGGATTATAGTATCTAAAAGGAAGTACATGTGGCTTGGTGGGGTATTCATATTTAGATTTTAAGTAATGCATTAGTTTCATTCCAATTAGGGGTGGCAATTGGATGGGTTTGGATGGGTTTGGATTTGGATCCTAATGGATGGATAGAAAACTATCCATCAATCCAAATAAATCCATTACATCACATTTTTAAATTATCCAATCCATCCATATCCAATGGATTTCAATCCATCCATTCTATCCATGTATCCATTTTAATGGATTGGATGGATGGATATCCAACCCACGTCTTTTTTTTTAAATTTGAACAAAACATTTTAATAAAGAAATTTAAAGAAAAAATTCTATTTAAATAATATTATTTAATAAAATATTTTTAAATATCAATTTTAAAAACTATTTTTCTTAACAAACACTTTTAAAAAGTGTTTTTTTATAAACAATTTTAAAAAGGTGAATTTGTGAAAAATAATTATAAGCACTCTTAGTAGCAAGAATCTCTGGTGCAACATAATTGGTAGGGGTGTAAAAGTCCAGTTCGGTTTTTGACGCAATTTAATGACCGAACCAAACACAAAGATATGGTTCGGTTCGATTAACCGCAAATTTTATTTAGTAATCGAACCGTTCATTAGTGGTTCAGTTCCGCAGTTTTTCAACTTATTTAAAGAAAATTATTTAAGAAATAGTTGAACATAATTTGCAAAGTATAAAGTCAACTAAATGAATACTAAACACGTCAATAATAAAATATTTAATACTCTTTCTAGTAAAACAATAATAATTCAACATCTCAACGCACTACAAACTTAAAATTTTAATCCACAAAATCTTCTAAAATGTTCAACAAAATTTAAGAATGACAAACTTGGTACCAATATTTTAGTCCAACAGTAACACCTAATAATCCACATCATTAGTAATATCCTCGAGTTCTTTCTTTATTTTCTTTTAGTTCTTTAATTTCTTTATTTGATTAATTTCATCTCTGAATAGTGACAAAATGTATACTACTTTATTTAGTTTTCTTTCTATCTTCTCAATGAATAATAAAGATAATAGATATTTAGGTTTGGTTACTAATTTATGTTTTCTATTCGCCTCTTATTTATAGACTATTTTATTAATAATCCTAAATTCTTAATCATATTTTATCTCCTAACTTTAAAGCTTAATCATCTAAATATAAAATATATTTATTTTTTAATATGCGGTTCGGTTCGGTTCTAACGATTCCAAAATTTACAAAACTGTGAACCGAACCGAACTTAAATGGTTCAAAATATAAAAACTGAACCAACCCGCAATTTATGGTTCGGTTCAGTTTCATTAGTTTTACGGTTTAAACCAGAACCGCTTACACC
>NC_032009.1:5915996-5931720 GCF_001865875.1 Lupinus angustifolius | reverse complement strand
ATTATCATATTAGTCAATAACCAAAATGATATATTTATACTTTGCATTAAGATGTTGGGGTAAAGCACTAAGGCCGAAATCGTTTATACTTTTTTGATAAGCACTTTTTAAAATCACAATTGCAATTTTCAACTTTTGTAATGTGTGTGGGATTGTGCTTAGAAAGGTGAGAGATTTTTTATATCAATATTGAATTAATTGGAAAAAAAATTTGTTTTTATTTTTATTTTTTGGATGGATTGGTTATCCATCCAAATGGATATAACCATGGATATCCATTGGATATAATGGATGGATTTGAATCCATCCATTATCAACACCATTCATTGGATTATATCCATTTAAATCCATTAGTTCTAACGGATGGATTTGGATGGATTTAATTTGGATGGATTTTGGATTATGGATAATTTTGCTTAAGGGTATGATGGTTGGTTGGAAACCTATTTAAAGGCACTTAAACTCTCTAATTCCTGCACACTTCAACATTCAATAATTACCCACTCGCTTAAACTTTCATATCAATTTTCTGGTTGAAAATCACTAAGTTTTAATAAAATATTGTTGTCAAGAGCTCTTATTAGTTTTCCATAAACTTAAGAGAGTCTTGAGCATTTATGATGATCTTTGTGACTAACATATTAGATTGCAAGTTTAGGTCTGTTATAAACTTTATAACAATCATAAGTCATTTTTGTATTCTTCATCTTTGTAAATGGTTGTTGTAAATTTTCACCCTAGGGTGTGGTGAAAAAGGAAATAGTGAAACTAGAAGTGATTTGCTTCTAGAGTGAGATGTGGTGAATGTGTAATTAGAGACAGTCTTAGGGTGAGGTTTGTATAGATTTGACACAACATCACATAGTGGAAATTCTTGTGGTTGCAAGAGAAACTAGATGTAGCCTTCAGTGATGAAGGTGAACTAGTATAAATCTTCGGTGTAAACTATTTCTTCCCTTTACTCTTTTATATTCTACATTTACTATTTTCTGCAAGTTAACATTTTTTGCTTCTTAATACTCTCTGTGCTTTAAAGTTGCAAAAGTCAATAAATATAGCAGGAAACTAATTCACCCATACTCCCTCTTAGTTTGTCATCATGAACTTACAAGCTTCTTCCAAAACAAAGGGATGTCACTCCAATTGATTTCTACCTTTTGTTATAGGTATGTTGGTTGGTTTGAAGTCTATTTAAAGGCACTAGACATTCATATTGGAAAAACACAACCACATAACATTTTCTACAACTTGAACAAACTTTTCGAAAAGTTGTTTAACTATGTTTATTCCAAGTTTGTGAACTTAAACATTCTCATTAGAGACCCTTGAGTATTTGTTAGGTATCAGTGGTTACAATACACCTAGAAGGGGGGGGGGTTGAATAGGTGTCGCGGTTAGAATTACCGCTTTTCGCAAATCAACACTTAATGCTGAATCAACCCTACTTAATCGATTAAGGAAAGGAAGATAATTGATTATATGCACAATCTTAATCGATTAACAAAAAGAACAGTTTTAAACAGAAACAGTTTTAATCGATTAACAGAAACAGGATAATCAATTAACATAGCAATATTAATCGATTAAACAGAACCAGTAAGCAATTATAGAACAAAGAATCTCTCGTTCTTTCCTTTTCTTACACTCTAAGCTATGAAGAAACACACAATCTCTACTGGTGATACGACACCAAGAGATTCCCTTTCACAACAATTATACAAGAATTACAAGAGTAATATTAAGCTATACCTAAGCTCAAATACAACATGAAGGCTTTACTCTAATGCACATTTAACACAAACACATGTGAAATGACAAGTATTAGTTATGAAAACAGAAGTTACAGAATCATAAAATTCATGAAAAAACGCATCAAAATATGCATGAACATGTGAGGGAAAACGTGAGAGATTATAACATGAAATGCACTCAATCCTAAAGCAAGGAATCTCTCATTTCTAAACTCACTAATGCAATTAACAAATAGATGCAGCAATTAACACGTAGAATGCTCTAACTCTCTAATAAATGCAACATGCAACTTATGAGATTAATTCTGAAAACGCAGTTTATAAAGAATCAGTCCAGAACCCCAGATAATCGATTAAATACCTTCTTAATCGATTAACGGGACTAAAAATCATAACTGATTCTGTTTTTCAGTTTTTCAGTTTCAACAACTTAAAAATCAGTTAGGTTAATCGATTAACGTAAACCTTTAATCGATTAACTGCATTACAAAAACGTGTTCCAGTGGCAACCACTTTACACAGCAGTTGGGTTAATCGATTAAAGGTATGGTTAATCGATTAACACTAAATAAAATATGTATTTTCAAATAGAAAACATCAAATATGTTATGCACTTAGATAATACATGTTTGACACTTAGTTTTATGCCTAGAATGCATATATACATGTATTTATGTAATGCATGAACATATTATCAAATGAACATATCTCATGGATGAAATGATTTAAAGATAAATGCATATGAGACATGTTTTAGGTGCCCTAAGCCTTCGACTCAACTTAAACTAGAAACTAGTCTAAGCCTAGTACCAAATAAAAGACTTAAGCACGTTGGATTGTTGGTTATCTTCAAGCACTTTTAGGCACACGTTGTCCTCATCAAAACCATGACGTTCAAGGAGAGCTTTCCAAAGTGTTCCTCTTGACATGCACACTTTCAATCTCCCCCTTTTTGATGATGACAAACTCTACATCAAGTTCATCAATTTTAAAGTAACAATTGCTTGATGAATAAGCTTGAAGATTGTGTTGGCAAGGTTGATGGAATGCGCACATTTATCGGAAGCTGTTATAACGATCAACCTGCACAATTGAGAAGCAACAAAACAACCTTTCTCCCCCTTTTGACATTATCAAAAAGATAACCCAGGTCAAAAAAGCTAGGAAGAGATATTAGTTAATCATAAAACAATGTTAATGAATTAATTTGGGTTTTAACAAATTAACCTGTTTCATTTATGGGTAAATTGAACAAATGCGCTTTATTGGACAAAAAATAGCTAATAAGAAGTGAGAATGGCATGCAAGATTTAATCAAATATTAAGCATTGTAAGCATTATTAAATCTCAAATGATCAAGATCCATTCACTAAGGCAAATAAGCTATTTTGACATAATTATAGCAAAAACACAAACATTTGCATAGCATAAAGAGTAAAGAAAGTCATGAAATAGTACAGGCCATAAAGTCAAATAAAAGACAAATAGCAAAATACGAATCAGTTCTGAAAGCAACAACGATAACTAAATCCAGAAGGTGCCACAAGATAAAAATAAACCTAAGGATAGGATAACCTAGGTCTAAGGTCAGCTAAACTAAGGTTGAGGCGGAGGATAGACAGGCTGATCATCAGGCACAGCAGTGTTCTGATTTCCCTGGATAAGCATAGACAGCTTCTGAAATTCTGAGCAGAACATGGCATTCTGAGCCTCAGCGGTAGACTGAATCATAGTCCTCAGCTCCTGAATTTTGTTATCGGTGTAGGCATTCTGACGTTCCTCGTATTGCTCCATACCTGCAAAATAAGAGTCCTTCAGCCCTTGGAAGTGCAGATCCATGCGGTTGTTAAGTCGTTGTTCCATGGCTTCCATCTGAGCTAAACCAAACACAGAGCTCTGAGGTGCTGTTCCAGACGACTCCCCCTGATTAGTTGCATTCTGATTACCCAAATCCTCCTGATGCTCATTATCCGACAAGTCCAGATCAAAGGTGGTATAGTCCTCCTGATACTGCCATGTAGTACCATACTTGTAAATTCCCATCTTATGAATGAGACTCTCACCCACCAAGTGATCTTTATCAGTGTACTCAGTAATGATGGTATCAGAAATGTCAATGCGCAAATAATCAACAATGCGGGATATGAAAATGCTATACGGGAGCAGCTTGGACTGAGACAATGAAACGCTGTTCATGATTTTCAGAATCTCCTCAGGCCAATTGATCATCACGTTATTCTTTACAGCGTACATGAAACGCAAATCATTCACAGTAGGCTGTGCATGATTAGTGTTCCGCTGCACTAATATGTAAGCAATAACATAATGCAATAACCTGTTCTCAACAGAAAGTGACCCTGCCTTGGTCAGTTGACCCTGAATATACAGATGAGGGCCCCGAAGGAATGACTTATACACATCAACGGGATCAAAATTGTCCTTGACCCAAGAACAGTCCCCTATTCCAAAACCAGACGACGATAAACCTCCAACATTCAGAAATAAATCCTCACTCATCTCAAACAGATTACCGGAAATCATGGACCAATATTTGCCATCCTTGTATCTAAAATTAGCGTAAAATTCCCTAACTAGAGCAGGGTATACGCGTCCCTTCAATTCCAAAAACTGAACGGCTCCTTGAGCCTCCATGTCATGCGGAAAACTAAAGTTTTGTTCCGCTAACCAGGTTAAGTCGGCATACCTGATGTATGTAGGCTTGCGGCCTTGAAATTTTGCCAACCGGGTCTCTTGCAAAATGAGGGAATAATAGGGGTCACCGCGGTCCCGAGTGGAGGGTGAGCCGGTTTCCCTTCTTCGAATGCGCGTTGCTGTAGTCTTGACCCGCTTTGGACGACTCTGCTCCATTGAAGATGATGAACTCGAAACTGAGATTGATGAACAGAGGGGCAAAGCCTAACCTAGGGTTTGGATTGGATGATTCGGAATTGAGTGGATTTTTGGATGAAATAGAATGATTTCGGAAGGTTTGAGAGGTTTAGGATGAGGTTTACTTAATCCTATTGCACCTGGATTAGTATTGTTGCTGTTTCAGAAAATCAAGGCGCAAAGAGGTTGCGAAAAGGTCAGAAAAAGTGCAAGACCGAGACACTGTTTGCCTTTAACGTACTGGTTTTAATCGATTAACGGGATGGTTTAATCGATTAAAACAGTGTAAAATTTGAATTTTCAAAAAAAATTGCCCAGGTAATCGATTAACGGGCTGTTTAATCGATTAAGTTTTAGAAAATTTGAATTTTCCAGAAATGAAGCCCAGGTAATCGATTAACTATTGGCATAATCGATTAAATCAGAGAAAATTTCGTTTTTAGGCAGCAGAGTGGTTTCGACTTTTTAGGACACACGTATGCATTATTACAGATTTATCGAGACATATATAATCACATTAAGAAGTTAATCAAGAGATATATTTTTGCATTTTTAACATATATCATTCAAACATGAAACACATAGGCATAGAGAAGCAAGACAATTTATGCAAACAGCTAAACAATTTTTAAACAAGATATTGTTCATCAAGAATTCCTAGTTCTCTCCTTAGAACATAGAAGGTATCCCTGGGAAGGGGCTTGGTGAAAATATCTGCTAACTGTTTAGATGTTTCCACAAATTCAAGAACACAGTCACCTTTTTGTACATGGTCACGCAAAAAATGATGTCTAATTTCTATATGCTTTGTTCTAGAATGCAAAACGGGATTCTTGGATAGGTTAATGGCACTTGTATTATCGCATTTTATTGGGATCTTTTCAAGTTTAAGACCAAAGTCCTTAAGTTGCTGCTTCATCCAAAGGATTTGAGCGCAACACACACCAGCGGCAATGTATTCCGCTTCAGCGGTGGACAAAGCAACACAGGCTTGCTTCTTGCTGTGCCATGCTACTAATGAACTGCCCAATAGGTGGCAAGTACCACTAGTGCTTTTCCGATCCAACTTACATCCGGCGAAATCGGAATCGGAATAACCCACCAAGGATAGTGAGGCATCCCGAGGATACCATAATCCCATGTTAATAGTTCCTTTTAGATATCTCATGATTCTTTTAACAGTTATATAGTGTGATTCTCTAGGTGATGATTGATATCTCGCACACATGCATACACTGAACATGATATCAGGTCTACTTGCAGTTAAGTAAAGTAAAGACCCAATCATACCACGATACTTCGTTACCTCGATTGCTTTTCCTTTCTCATCTTTGTCTAAGTAGCAAGCAGATGCCATAGGTGTGGAAGCTTCCTTACATTTGTCCATTTCAAATTTCTTGAGTAGCTCTTTGCAGTATTTCGCCTGATGGATGAATATCCCACTTTCTAGCTGCTTTATCTGCAATCCTAGAAAGAATGTGAGTTCTCCCATCATAGACATTTCGAACTCCCCCTGCATCATCTCAGAAAATTCTCTACACAAGATATCATTAGTAGATCCAAATATTATGTCATCTACATAGATTTGTACAAGCAGAACATGATTTTCTGATTTTCTAATAAAAAGCGTTGTGTCAACCAAGCCTCTCTCGAACCCTTTTTCTAAAAGAAAGGTACTAAGTCTGTCATACCAAGCTCTAGGAGCTTGTTTGAGACCATATAGTGCCTTTTTAAGTTTGTAAACATGGTTCGGATATTTAAAATTTTCAAAACCAGGCGGTTGGTCAACATAAACTTCTTCTTGAATGTATCCATTCAGGAAGGCGCTTTTTACATCCATTTGAAAGAGTTTGAAGTTCATTAAAGATGCAAAGGAAAGAAGCATTCTGATGGCCTCTAGTCTGGCTACAGGAGCGTAGGTTTCGTCATAATCGATACCCTCCTCCTGGTTGTAGCCTTTGGCCACCAAACGTGCTTTATTTCGAATTATTAAGCCAGATTCATCAAGTTTATTTCTGAAGACCCATCGAGTACCAATTACGGGATGATCATTAGGTTTGGGGACCAAGTCCCACACATGATTGCGCTCAAACTGGTTTAGCTCTTCTTGCATAGCTATACCCCAGTGTACATCCTCAATGGCCTCATCAACGGTCTTAGGCTCAATTTGCGATACAAAAGCTACAAAATTACAGAAATTTCGTAAGGAACTACGGGTTACCACTCCCGTAGATATGTCACCTATAACTTTATCAATTGGGTGAGCTTTCTTTGTTTTCCACACGGTAGGCATGTCTGAGTGCTCTTGAGGTTCGATTTGACCTTCATCATTGGCTCCTTTTTCATTATCCATGTCCTTGGAGTATGCTTCTTCCAAAGCACCTGCAACATCATCAGAAACGACCTTTCTCTTCTCTTTTGGAGAAGATTCGTCAAACTGTACATGGATAGACTCTTCAACTTGCATTAAATATTTGTTAAAGACTCTGAACGCTTTGCTATGAATCGAGTATCCCAAAAATATTCCCTCATCGGCTTTAGAGTCGAATTTCCCTAAGGCCCGCTTTCCATTATTTAATATAAAACATTTGCAACCGAAAGCGTGAAGATGGGATATATTTGGTTTGCGGCCTTTTAAAAGTTCATAAGGAGTTTTGTTCAAGTTTGGCCTTAAGAGTACTCGATTTATAACATAGCATGCAGTATGAACTGCATCAGCCCAGAAGTACTTGGGGGTATTACTTTCGTTAAGCATGGTTCTCGCTAATTCTTCTAAAACACGATTTTTCCTCTCTACAACTCCATTTTGTTGTGGAGTGCGAGGAGCAGAGAACTGATGCAAAATGCCATGCTTATCACAGAATTTGTCGAACTGAAAGTTCTCAAATTCTCCCCCGTGATCACTTCGTATATATATTATTTTTAGGTTAAGTTGGTTTTGGATTTGCTTGGCAAGATTTTTAAAATTTTTGAACGCGTCGCTTTTTGATGATAAAAACAATGTCCATGTAAATCTAGAGAAATCATCAACAATAACTAGAGCGTAGTAACTACCACCAAAACTCATGATTTGTGATGGTCCAAACAAGTCCATATGGAGTAGCTCCAAAGGTCTTGAGGTGGATATCACATTTTTATTTTTAAAAGAGTTTTTGGTTTGTTTACACTTTTGACAAGTGTCACAAATTTCTTTAGTTTTAAAATTCAATTTTGGTAGCCCCTCAACTAGTTCGTTTGATGATAATTTATCTAGATGCTTTATATGGATATGTGCAACACGTCTATGCCATAGCCAGATGTCATCTTCTTTAGAAATAAGGCATTTTGAAAATAATGTAGTGACATCGTCCAAATTAACCATGTAAATATTATTTATACGGTGACCAACAAATTTAACGTTATTAG
The DNA here is from genome assembly GCF_001865875.1 of Lupinus angustifolius. Classification (NCBI taxonomy): domain Eukaryota; kingdom Viridiplantae; phylum Streptophyta; class Magnoliopsida; order Fabales; family Fabaceae; genus Lupinus; species Lupinus angustifolius. Next base: position 5,923,675 of record NC_032009.1, on the reverse strand, counting down.
ATAAAATATCACGAATGACACAACAATCAGAATCGAAGGATACACGATTACCTTTATCGCAGAGTTGGCTTATACTCAACAAGTTATGTTCTAGTCCTTCAACATAAAGGACATTATCAATCAGAGTTTGGGATGAGTTACCAACTGTTCCTGTGCCGAGTATCTTTCCCTTGTTGTTGTCTCCATAAGTGACGTATCCTTTTCCTTTAAGTGAGAGATCCAGGAAATTTGATCTATCACCTGTCATATGCCTCGAACACCCACTATCTAAGTACCATTTTTGTCCATGTGTTCGGAGACATACCTGCAAAATAGATTACTTACTTTTCTCAGGTACCCAATTGGTGTTGGGTCCTTTTCTGTTAGTGATTAGGGAATTATCTCCCTTCTTTTTCCATACATAAACTCCGCTAGGTATACCATACTTTTTGATATAGCATGAATGATAAGTATGACCATATGTGTTACAATAAAAACAAGTAGGAGAATGCTTATGATATTTGTTTTTAGCTTGAGCTACCGGTTTTCTATATGGTCGCTTCTTTTTAGCAGTGCGAGTATAACCTAGACCAGTTCGATCACCAACATTTCTAGTTTGATTAAGCAGGTTATCTAATTGCAGTTTACTGTTTGTGAGACGTGTGAGTTTTTCATTTAGTTTAAAATTGTCCTCTTGCAAAGTCTCGCAAGTCTCACAGACAGGTTTTTGACATAAGTTACTAGCAGAGCAGTTACATGAACTACAAGAATAGATGAGATCTAAAGTTTCATTTTCCAGTTTTAATTCATCTAATTCTTTTTGTAATTGGCTTATTTTTTGTTCGTTTATCAGGATTATCCTTTTCCTATCAATGTTAATTCTAGCCAATTTCTTTAATTCATCATGCAACTCGACATAAGCATCATACAATACATCATAAGGAGGTGAATCATTCGAAGTGGATGAGGTGTCAGAATATACCTCATCATTGCCCTTGCATGAGTCTGAATTTGTATTGATGTCAGATCTGGCCATCAGACACAGCTTTGCTGACTCCTCCTCACTTGAGGTGCTTGATGTCGACTCCTCCTCAGGTACATCCCAAACGATGTAAGCTTTCTTGGATTTGAAGTCCCTGGGAGTGCTCTTTTCTGAATCAACCTTCTTTAGGTAGGTTGGACACTGAAACCTCATGTGCCCTACTTTTCCACACTCATGGCAAGTGAAGCGATCCTTGTTATTCTTGCCTTTACTGGTTGACTCTTTCGCTTCCTTCTTTTGAAACTTTTTGAGTCCTCCTTTTCTTTTAATGAATTTGCTAAATTTTCGGACTAGGAGACCCATAGTTTCATCATCTAGATCGGAATCAGATTCATCATCAATTTTCTCTTCTTTGTCTTTGGAGGTCGTGGCCTTCAAAGTGATGCTCTTCTTCTTCCGGTCTGATTCTTCATTCATGGTCAAGCGACCCAACTCCATTTCATGCTCTTGAAGTTTTCCAAATAAAGTAGCTAAAGGCATAGAATCTAAATCTTTAGACTCAACAATTGCAGTCACCTTTGGTTGCCATCTCCTGTCAAGACAACGCAAAACTTTATTAGTTAGTTCACCTCTAGCAAATGATTTATCGAGAGCAACTAAATGGTTGACAATATGAGTGAATCGCTTTTGCATATCACATATTGATTCGCTTGGTAACATGCGAAACAACTCATATTCGTGGGTCAGCGCGTTCAGTCTTGCGCGCTTGACTTCGCTAGTGCCTTCGTGAGTCACTTGTAAAGTGTCCCACATTTCTTTCGCATTATGGCACTGCGAGACCCTAAAGAATTCATCATATGATAGGGCCGATGTGATGATGTTTTTGGCGCGCAGGTTATGCTGGACCTTTTTGCGCTCATCATCGGTCCATAAACTTTTCGGTTTATCTTTAGGTTGATCGTCCACAAGATGTTGTGGAACGTAAGGGCCGTTGACTACGGATTCCCAAATATCCGAGTCTATGGCCTCAATAAAAATTTGCATGCGCACTTTCCAGTAGGCATACCCTTCACCACTGAATATTGGTGGTCGATTAATGGATGACCCATCACCACCAAATGGATTTGAAGAACCCATTCCTTTTCCCTTTAGGATCACGAATACGCGGTTGAGCTAGCACTTCGTACTAGCTCTGATACCACTTGTTAGGTATCAGTGGTTACAATACACCTAGAAGGGGGGGGTTGAATAGGTGTCGCGGTTAGAATTACCGCTTTTCGCAAATCAACACTTAATGCTGAATCAACCCTATTTAATCGATTAAGGAGAAAAGGATAATCGATTATAAGCACAGTCTTAATCGATTAACACAAAAAACAGTTTTAAACAGAAACTATTTTAATCGATTAATAGAAACAGTATAATCGATTAACACAGGAATATTAATCGATTAAACAGAACCAGTAAGCAATTACAGAAACGATTAAATGCGAAACAGATAACCGATAACAGAACGAATACAGAGCTTACAAATTTGTATATCAGAATAGCTTGCAATACAACATAAGAACAGAATGTATTAGTTGAATCAAATATACAAATTAATCGATTGAAATCAGTAAAGAGAGAGAGAGAAAACAAATCCTGCAACGCGAATTTTGATCCTAGTTCGTTTGCTGTCCACTGCAAACTACATCCAGGCCTCCCGGCTGACTTGGGAGATTTCCTTCACTATAATCGAATCAATGTAATTTACAAACACATTATCCAATTACAACACTTAGCAAATGACAAGAAATCAAAGAAACTATCCAATGGTTTGACTCCCTTCCTACCGATAAAGAAAACGTTTCTTTCGGCGTAGCCCCAGCCAAAGAATCTCTCGTTCTTTCCTTTTCTTACACTCTAAGCTATGAAGAAACACACAATCTCTACTGGTGATACGACACCAAGAGATTCCCTTTCACAACAATTACACAAGAATTACAAGAGTAATATTAAGCTATACCTAAGCTCAAATACAACATGAAGGCTTTACTCTAATGCACATTTAACACAAACACATGTGAAATGACAAGTATTAGTTATGAAAACAGAAGTTACAGAATTATAAAATTCATGAAAAACGCATCAAAAATATGCATGAACATGTGAGGGAAAACATGAGAGATTATAACATGAAATGCACTCAATCCTAAAGCAAGGAATCTCTCATTTCTAAACTCACTAATGCAATTAACAAATAGATGCAGCAATTAACACGTAGAATGCTCTAACTCTCTAATAAATGCAACATGCAACTTATGAGATTAATTCTGAAAACGCAGTTTATAAAGAATCAGTCCAGAACCCCAGCTAATCGATTAAATACCTTCTTAATCGATTAACGGGACTAAAAATCATAACTGATTCTGTTTTTCAGTTTTTCAGATTTAACACTTTAAAATCAGTTAGGTTAATCGATTAACGGGAACCTTTAATCGATTAACTGCATTACAAAAACGTGTTCCAGTGGCAACCACTTTACACAGCAGTTGGGTTAATCGATTAAAGGTATGGTTAATCGATTAACACTAAATAAAATGTGTATTTTCAAATAGAAAACATCAAATATGTTATGCACTTAGATAATACATGTTTGACACTTAGTTTTATGCCTAGAATGCATATATACATGTATTTATGTAATGCATGAACATATTATGAAATGACATATCTCATGGATGAAATGATTTAAAAGATAAATGCATGTGAGACATGTATTAGGTGCCCTAAGCCTTCGACTCAACTTAAACTAGAATCTAGTCTAAGCCTAGTACCAAATAAAAGACTTAAGCACGTTGAATTGTTGGTTATCTTCAAGCACTTTTAGGCACACGTTGTCCTCATCAAAACTATGACGTTCAAGGAGAGCTTTCCAAAGTGATCCTCTTGACATGCACACTTTCAGTATTTGTGTATTACTTATAGTTATTGACACATAAGGATTGAGAGTCAAATTTTTATACCATTTTTTGTAAATTTCACCATAGGGTCTAGTGAAAGGGAAAAAGTGAAATTTAGAAGTGGTGTACTTATACATAATGTGTTTTGGTGAGTGTAATCCGAGATAAAGTCTTAGGGTGAGTTTTGTAATGCTTGACACTTATCATAGTAAAATCTTTTGTGGTATGCAAGAGATTTGGACGTAACCTTTGGTGGACTAGAAGGTGAACCATGAAAATTCTCGGTTTCTCTCCTTTCCTTACATTATTTTACATTTTGTACTTGATTTTTGGATACTTACTATTCTGTCACACCTCTCCTCTTAACATTTTCTTAAGTTACAAAAATTTGCATTAAGTGCAAATAACCAGAAAACTAATTCACCTTCCCCCTTTTAGTTTTTCATCTTAACTTACAAAAGTAATTTATTTAAGATTTTAGTAAAATATATGTTTAACTAGTTTTATTTTTAATTATTATTTTATAATAGATTTTAAGGAAGGAAAATGTTTGTAATGAAATTATTTAAATATCATTATATAAAAAATAAATTAAGTGATGCATATGGAAGTCCAAAAATTGATGCAAGTGGAAGCATGACACTGATGCAACGACACAGATAGAACGAGAAGTACTACAAGCAAGAGACAAGGTCATCACATGTGGTATGCCTTGACGATGCATCTTTCGCGACAATGAAGGCTCGAGAAAAGGAGAGACACATCTCTTCATAGGAGGCATGCATTTCTTGTTGGTCGGTCGTGTCATTGTGCGGTGTAGAAATATTGTGGTTTGAGTATGGCGGCTAGTGAATGGTAGGTTTCCACGTGCATGACTAGTAGGTGGGACTAGATTTGAGCATAGGTCGGGTTGGACCGGGTAAGGCTTCCTCCTTACCCGACCGTAAATGTTTGTAGGGTCATTGTTTTGAATATAGACCTAGAACCAAAGCTAACACGGTCCTGAATATTGACTAGGATAACCTTTGAACCCGAACCGGATCCTAGACACATCTGAATTTGTGCCCACATAGCCTGCATTTTTTTTAGGCAAGACATACAAATTTTGTAAGGCAAAATGTGCTAGCCAATTTAATGAGGGTGTAGGGTTTTTGTAACATGCTTGGTAATTACGAACAGTGTGCTTGTCAATATGTTTACTAATTCACCCCTCATGAGTAACTTGTAAACGGCATCAAAATACAATATAAATAATAAATATTGTTTATGACATTATCTTAATGAAGCTCGTGATTATATTTACTTTTTTATTTTATAATATTACAATGATCAATAATTATTTTGGATATCACATATCTTATAAAAGTAGGTGAACCTTAGTTAATGTGGAAAGAAAATGCATTTAGTCATAGTTTAAATGCTTTTATAGTTTTTTAATTTGGGGAAAAAGTACTTATAAGTGCTATATATTAGTGGTAGGGATGACAATGAATTTGGATGACTCTGGATAGTATATTACCCAGACTAGTTGTATTGCTTCATGTTTGAACCAGACTCATGTTGATACCCACTGGGTCTTCTATCATCGAGTCCATGGGTACTCATCAGATTCACGGGTACCCACAAATTCAAAAATATTAAAAATAATTATGAGTTGTTTATGTAATTGTGTGTTTGTTTTCTACAATCTTATATGTTATTTAGGTAATCAACAAAAAAAATTATAAAACATAAATTAAATTGACTATTAAACATAAATCATTATAATATTGACATCATACTCCAAGTTATTAAATAAAAAAACAAACACAAAAATCAAAAGAAAGAAAATACTTTGGTAATGATTAAAGGTTGATATAATTTGTTATTTTATATTTATATACTAAATATCTCAATTGTACTATGACATCACTATGTTAAACAACAAAATATTTACCACCTATGCCCATGTTTGGTATGACTTGTTTTTTAGTAGTTTTTGCTTATTTTTTAAAAGTTTGCTGAAAATATAAACTATGTATGTATGTTTGACAACCAAATAAAATTATATTTTTTAAATAAGCCAAAAGTATAAACTCCAAAATCATTGGTTGGTTTATTCTTTGTTAGCTTATTTTTTAAATTCTTCAACTTCTCATTTTACTCCATCACAACTTTATCTCCTTCCTCCTTTTTACTCTTCCACCAAACTCCATAACTCTTCACATCATCACCATAACTTATTAAAACTTTTATATAAAACTTGATATTTCTGTATTATTTATTTTGTGTAATTGTATAAATAACTAATTATATATGATGGAAAATATTAAAAAATAGTGTAAAAACAATCATAACATAAACAAATAACTTCATACCATTTTATGTAATTTACTATGTAAAAAAAATTTCTACCTTATCCGAACAAAACATATTAGTTTATATTCAGTTTTCAACTAAAATACTCAAACATAAACAGATTCTAATTAACATATAATAATAACAGATTATTATATGTTAATTATAATATGAAACTAAAAACATAATATATATAGCAAACACACCCTACCATTAAAACTATAATTCCAAACAATTGACAATAGTTCAAATGTGATTGGTCATGTGTTACAACTTACAAGTACAAAAAAAAAATGAGGATATGAATTTACTTATACAATGGAATGTTCAAAGCACAAAAGTGTTCGCTACTTATAGACCAATATATGTGTTCATAATAGATTTGATCTCCCTCTTAACCTCTTTTAAAAAATATATCTAATATTTTTATAAAACATTTATTATGAAATTGTTTAGATATAATAATGTAAAAAATATTTTAATAAAATAATATATATTCTATTTTAATAAAATATTTGTTATGAAATTATTTAAATATAATTATGCAAAAAATATTTTAATATATTAATATATCAAATATTTTAATAAAATATATATTATGAAATTAATATAAAGTTGTTTAATTATTAAATATTTATTATGAAATTATTTAAATATAATTATGTAAAAAATAAATAAATAAGAAATAACAAAATCAAAAATAAATTAAATAAAGTAGCGCGAGTGGAAGTCTAGGAAATGATGCAAGTGGACACCCGAAAGTGATGGAACGACACAGATAGAACAAGAAGCACTAAAAACAAGAGTCAAGGTCGTGACATACGATGCCTAGGACGATGCATCTTCTACAACATAGAAGGCTAGAGAAAAAGAAGAGATGCATCTCTTGATTGTTACGCTAATTTAATTGTAGGTACTTTAAAACATTACATAATATTGCATTGTTAATTTAATTTGATTTTATGCACTTTTCTATTTTATTTTATTTTCGATTTCCCTTATTTTTATTTTAAAAAATTATATTAGGCGGTCGTAGCCTACCCATATTTAGCATGGGTAGAGCTAATAATTAATACATTTTTTATTAATGGATGTTGAAAGTGTGCATGTCAAGAGGAACACTTTGGAAAGCTCTCCTTATATATCATGGTTTTGATGAGGACAACTTGTGCCTATAAGAGCTTGAAGATCACCAACAAATCAACGTGCTTAAGTCTTTATTTGGTACTAGGCTTAGACTAGATTCTAGTTTAAGTTGAGTCAAGGCTTAGGGCACCTAATACATATCTCATATGCATATATCTTTTAAATCATTCCATCCATGAGATATGTCATTCATAATATGTTCATGCATTACATAAATACATGTATATGTGCAATCAAGGCATAAACTAAGTGTTAAACATGTATTATCTAAGTGCATAACATATTTGATG
>NC_032009.1:5771069-5915896 GCF_001865875.1 Lupinus angustifolius | reverse complement strand
TGATTTCTTGTCATTTGCTAAGTGTTGTAATTGGATAATGTGCATGTAAATTACATTGATTCGATTATAGTGAAGGAAATCTCCCAAGTCAGCCGGGAGGCCTGGATGTAGTTTGCAGTGGACAGCAAACGAACCAGGATAAAAATTCACGTTGCAGGATTTTTTCTCTCTCTCTCTCTCTTTACTGTTTTCAATCAATTATTTGGTATAGTGGATTCAATTGATACATTCTGTTCGTATGCTATACTGGATGCTATTCTGATATACAATCTGTAAGCTCTGTTATTCGTTCCATTATCGGTTAACTGTTTTACAATTAATCGTTTCTGTAATAGCTTACTGTTTCTGTTTAATCGATTAAAACTGTTGCGTTAATCGATTATCCTGTTTCTATTAATCGATTAAGATTGTTCTGTTAATCGATTATCTTCATCCTGTAATCGATTAATTAGGGGTGATTCAGCATTAAGTGTTGAGTTTCGAAAAGCGGCTATTCTAACCGCGACACATATTCAACCCCCCCTTCTAGGTGTATTGTAATCACTGATACCTAACAGATGTGTCCATGTTTACCATAGCTTAAATGGACATTATGCGAGCGCTAGTAGGCTAACCTAAATTGACAATGCTACTCTCATGTTGTGAACTCGTATTCTGATTTTTTTAGTATTAAATGTATAGTTTTAAGTGTATAAACTTATAACTAAAGAGTACATTTAAAGTCGGTATACTTAGTGTTTATTCTAACAATTTTCTCTTTTCTTATATATTTATTTGTGTGTGAAACAAAAGATTTTATATAACTTAACATATATATATATATATATATATATATATATATATATAAATATATATATGTTAGAGATAGAAAAAGAAGAAGAAAAAGATAAGAGAGTTTTGTGTATATTGAATGATACTTTGTATCTGTATATTCATCAATGAGCAATACACGGCCTTATATAGAAGGCTTAATCAAAAATAGAATGAGAACTAACTTTCCAACTATATTCAATTACCTAACTAATTCTTACTAAAAATAGCTAGTTTGGATTATACGTTTGAATTATTCTTCAACATTCCCCTTTAATTCAAATTCCCTAGAGATACAACACATATTCTTGTCTTGGAGTTTCAAACCTATCATTCTTCAATGGTTGAGTGAAGATATATGCATTTTGCCTTTCGATTGGACAATACACCAACTCCAACTTGCCTTTATTTATGTGTTCCTTAGAAAATGGAATCTGACTTCTAAATGTTTGTTTCTCCTATGAGAAATTGGATTCTTAGCCAAACTTATTGCAGAAATGTTATCAACCATCCTTCACTGGTTGCCTTATCTCAAACCCCATTTTTCTCAATAATTCTTCTACTCAAATGGCTTGACAAGCACCATGTTAGCCTGATGTGTACTCAGCCTCACATGATGAGAGAGAAATGACAGTTTGTTTCTTTGAGCATCAAGAAATTGGAGCTCCATGTAGCATAAACAAGTACCCAAAGGTACTTTTACTGTCATCTAAGTCACCACTGTAATATGAGTCAGTGAATCCAAGCAATTCCATTTCCTTTCCCAACATTTCATCCCTTGCAAACAATATGTCATACCCTGTAGTACCATGCAAGTATCTCATAATCCTTTTAGCAGCAACAAAATGAGTTTTCTTTGGAGAACTCATGAATTTGTTGATTTGACCAACTCTGTAAGCAATATTTGGTCTGCTATTGCACATGAATTTGAGTGAGCCAACTATATGTTTGAACAGGAATGTATATACTAATTCCCCTTCATGGACAGGAATGGTCTGCTATATGTTTGAACGGGAATGTAATTTGACATTAATCTCAGTTGGTGTAGATATGGGATGGCAATTACTCATATTGGATTTCTTGAGCATTTCCTTAGTATATTTCATCTGGTTCATAATAATGCCTAATGTAGTGTTTTTAAATTCCATGCCCAGAAAGTAGTTTAAGCCACCAAAATTTCATTTGGTTCATAACAATTGCTCATGTTGAATTTCTTAAGCACTTAGTGGCCTTAATCAAAAATACCCAAATCTCTCAAAACCTAACTTCTTTAAAAATTCTATCAATGGCTCATCATCAAGAGGTAATAAACAACGTATCAGTGTGTCTCAAAGGAAGCATAGAACTTCATCTTCTGAGGCTAATCCTTTAGATTTGGCACGTCTTCTCGCAAATGATGAACAATGCAAAGTTTTCTTAGAGTATTTTCTTGGACGCTCCATATTTGCTCCCAAGTATGGCAATGTAAGTAACTTTGAGTTTGAAGATTTCCATTTCCCTACTCTTCTAAGGCAACAAGATCTTTTTGATTTTTCTGAGAAATCAAATGCCTACTATCCTGAACTTGTTAAAGTATTTTACTACAACTTGAACTTTAAGAAAAATCGTCTAACATCCTATGTGAAAGGAAAAGAAATTATTTTGGATATTAAGACCTTCAGTTCAATATGATGTAACATACCTTCTCAATGTAGCATAAAGATTTCAGTCTAGCATGCGAATGTGATAATTATGATAGAAAAGAGTTCTACTACTCTATGTGTAGATTCTCTAAAAGGGAAATAGAAATGCGTAAGCAACTAGCTTAGGTGAAATTGTAAATAGTAGAGATATCCTTGTTCTAGGAAATCTCAATCTCGAAGACCGTTTGCTTCATTACTCTTTGAGCTATGTCATTCTTCCAAAATATTCAAATCATTCTCAAATCAATGACATGGAACTGAATTGATGTATGCTCTTAAGCATAATCTTTCAATCAATTGGGCTAATACAATAATGAGATACATGTGGTCTGTTAGAGATACTCACAGCCCTTTGCCTTATGCAATCTTCATAACCAACATACTTGAGCATTTTGGTATATCCATTTCTGGTGAATCCAAAGTCACACTTGATGTATGTGAGAGTAAGATTGACGTGGATGTGATCCACAATTGATGTGGATGTGATAGACAGGCTGCACCTACTGATCCTAATGCAAATGCCTCTGCCAACCCTTATTGATAGACTATATAAGCATCAAAGTGATAGACAGGTTACACATGGTGATCCTAATGCAAATGTCTCTACTAACCCTCTTGAACATCAACATTTTGAGTTTCATGTTCAATCTTCTTCATTTGTTCCCATGCCTACCAATCTAAGTCATAAAACTTATGAAGACAATGAAGACACTAACATCACATAAAAGAAGAAAAGGAAGAATAGTTATGAAGACAAAGCTTCAAGAACTTAGAATCTAAGTCTTTAGGTACTTCTATCCTTATAATCTAAGTATACAATTAGTTGTAATACTCAAACGTATTTTAAAAATAAAATTGATAAAACACAAGTATAAATGAAAACAATTTTCAGAATACTATGTAACAGGTTACTATATCTAAGTAACGGGTTACTGTGACTAGGTAACAGGTTACCTGAACTAAGTAATAGGTTACATGAGTGAGAAATAAGTTATCCAACAAAAATTGATCAGGGTAACTGATTATACCTTTTGAGTAACCGATTACATAACACGGTAAACAATTACCCACTTGGACAAAATGTTTGGGTAATCGATTACATCGATTAGATAATCGGTTACTGAAAGTTGTTGCACCAGTTTTTAGATTCAAACTACACAGCTTTCAACCCAAATGAAATGGTTTCATTCCAATCAATTCCTACCTTTTTGTAGAGATGTTTTGACTGATTGGAAAGTCTATATAAAAGCATTGAAACTGATAATTCACAATATATAACTCACTAACATAATCTATATATTTTTGAAATACTTGCTCTACACTTCTTGCAACTTGTTCATAACTTTCACATCTTATTTTCTAAAGTTGTCTTAAGTGTTGATTGAAGTTATTCAATCATTCTAAGTATTAGTACTAAAATATACAAAAGAATTATTAGATTGCAAGAGTTTATATTGTCAAATCTTGTAAAAGCAATCATTGTCTTGGTTAAAGTTTTCTTCATTTAATCTGTTGAATTATTTTCTGTCACAAGGGTGTGATAAAGAAAGGGGATAGAGTTACTTGGAAAGAGTGTTTTCCAAATATTGATATAGGTATTAGAGAGTGAGTAACGTATAAGGAAATCTCGGGGTGAGAAATTGGAATTGCTATTCTTAATATCTAGTGAAAAAATCTCTTGTGCTTCAAGAGTACTGGACTTAGTCTTCGGTGGACAAAAATGTGAACCAGTATTAAATCTCTAAGTACTTTCTTTCGCCTTAACTCCTTAAATTTACTTGATTTTTTATGCATAACTTTTTCACTACTATTAACTCTTGAGTTTTGCATAAAAATTTGTCATAGTTTTTAAACAATTAATTCACGCTCCCTCTTAGTTGTCATCTTAGTCATACACATTTAGGAACTCATAATCACTATAAGTGACAAACATCTTTGGCGGCAAATAATGTTGCCAACTTTTCATGGCTCTCTGTGAATACACAATTTTATCCTGCTTATTTCAAAACTCAATAAATAATACAATAAATTTCAAAATAACATAAATTCCGCAGAATTATCATTTTGATTATTCAGTTCTTAACTATCACTTAGAAAAAAACTTTTGGGCTACCAACTTCTTATTTATTTATTATTACTTTGTTAATTTTATAATGTATAATAACTTTCAATAACACTTCCATTTCCTTTCATGGTTTCCTTCACCTTCTCACTCAACTTCAAAACCATGTCACCCCATTTCTCTCTTATTCTCTTCTGTATATATATTCTTCAAACAATATTACCCACTTTCTACAACACTTTGTTACATTAGCAGCCATCCCTACAACAATAACAACTTTCACTAAACTTGATTTTTGGTTGGAAGACTAGCTCTCCGACTTAGGAAGATGGTAACTCCATTTCTACCTCTCCCGATTGATTTAGAGTCATCGTAATGTTTTTTGCGGTTAAAACTTAGAAAAATCTTTAATAAGCCCAATTTGGATAATTTTGTCTTTAAACATAGATTCTAAGCTTGAGAGTCGATTACGGATCGAGGAAGGTATTAGCATTACACATGTCTGTATTAAAACGGTACCCTCGCTAATCACATGGACTTTATACCCTTAAAATTATTTATTTAAAATTCAATTACTAAAGCAAAATATTTTATTTTTTATTTTTATGTCTAACAAGAGTTCATCTTGCTTCTACGTATCACTATGTGCAATAGGAAAAATCAAGAATATGTAGTTCTTGTTTGAAAGTTGTTTGATTAGTTTGATTGATTGTTATTGATTTAAAAATACTTATTTCGTTGAGTTTATTTTTTATTGATTTGAAAATGTTTATAATATATGATTGTTTTAATTCAATAGAACTAATAGTTTAGAAATGGTATTGGTCGTAGACCTTCTTCCCATTTTAAGGGAAGTTAGAGAGAACTCGAACCATGACCTTACTATAAAAATTCCATATTTATTAAGTAATAAGATATTTTTGAGTTATTTTTTATATGAAATTAATAGTTTAGAGATGGTGTTTGTCGTAGACCTTTTTCCCATTTTCGTATTTTCAGAGAAATTAGAGATGACTCGAACTATGACATTACTATAAAAGTTTCATATAATTATTTAACAAAAACATTTTTTTCGAGAATTTTTAATATTAAATACTTAATTTAAGTTGTGAGATACTATTTATTAAATAGAAATTTTCTTTATTAAAACGCTGAACTAACATTCAGTGTTAAAAACTTTAAAGTTTTTTGCACCTGATGAATGGCAGTCATTCATTTTATGGCAGCCATTCATTATTAAATAGAAATTTTCTTTATTAAAACGCTGAACTAACATTCAGTGTTAAAAGTTTTAAAGCTTTTTGCGCGTGATGAATGGCAGCCATTCATTATTGTAGAATGTAAAACAGTAACAAAGAAAACTAGAACTTACAAAGTAGATGGATGTGTGTATTTTGGATTAAGTAGGATAGAATAATATTACAGCTCCACTAAAAAATGTACACATGACACAGTGGACTGCGTAGGTGCAGAGGAAAAATAAGTAGACCGTTGGATCATGGCTGGAAGGGTTGAAGATCTAGGCAGTGCATACAGTTTCACACAATATTTTAGCTGCTGATTGGGTTTCTTTGACTATGTGCAGCCCCTCTTTTGACCGAGTTGCTGCTATTAATCTGGTTGGGAGGAGACGAAGGTCACACAAACTTCAAGACTAAAAATAATCACTTTTTTCAGATTTCTTTGCTCTTGCTTACTGTTTTCGCATGTGTCCTCTCACACAGTTTTCTCTCATATTTATAGCAAAAACTCTATTACCTACTTAATTCCGAAATTAATAAAAAAACTGCCAACTTAAAATTCTTTTAAAACAAAAGATGGTCAGTCTAACATATATATAAAAATCAAATTCTTTCATAAAAACTAAACTGTCCAATTCGAAATTAACATTTCAAACCCTAAATTCAATTGAAAAAATAAACCATTCAAAATCAATTAACATTTTATAAATTTTTATTGGTTTGAACTTTTTTACATTTTTGATATAGACCGGATATAATTGGGTGTTCACGGTTTTAAAGTTCTTAACAAACCCCCTACTAAAATTATCTAAGCCATTAAAACTCCTTAATTCACTCAAATTCTTAGGTATCGACCCCTCTTGAGTGACCTTCAACTTTTCCTCATCAAATTACACTCCATTACCACTTAGAACAAAGCCTAATAACACTACATGGTCAGTGCATAATATGCATTTGTCCAGATTTGCAAGCAATCTTTCTTCCCAAAGAACTTGTATGATTGTTCTAAGATGTTCAATGTGCAGGTCAAAATGAACCATGACAAATTTCCCAATAAACTCCTTAATACATGATTCATCAATCTCATGAAAGTATTAGGGTCATTAGTTAGCCCAAAAGGCATATAAACTCACTCATACGATCTAGTTTGGTTTTGAAAGTAATTTATATTTGTCTCATTCCCTCATCCTAATTAGATAGTATCCATGTTTTTAATCTATCTTAAATCAATAGTAGACACCATAAAGTTCATCAAGTAGTTCATCTAACTATAGGATAAGATGTCTATACTTAACTGTAATATTGTTAACAAACCTACAATTAATACACATAATCCACTTAACATCTTTTTTCGGTACTAAGATCATTAGGATTGTACATGGGCTCATGCTTTCCTTTACTAAACCCTTGCTCACAAGTTCATCACTTGCTTTCGAATTTCTTTTGTCTTCCCATAATTGCTCTAGAGGGATACACATCTGTTGTCCCACAAATTGTATCACTGTATATACCATTAGTTGTGATTGGTCAGATAAATAATTAATTATTAAATTTTTGACTTAAAAATACTTTCTCAACCAATCATAAGTTGATGGTACATGCAGTGATACAATTTGTGGGACAACAGATGTGCTTCATATGCAGAGCAGTGACAAAAGAGGTCTCACAAATGAAATTAATATGAGGTTCAATTTTCCTCAAAGGTGGCAACCCTATAGGTACCTCCTTGGAAACAAATTACCAAATTTTATCAATACTACCAACAAGACAAGTTCAATAGAAAATTTAGCACTCAAAATATTTTTCGTATAAAAAATATATTTTCTTTCATATGTGTCACTCATTTTCTTTAGAACCCTCATTCCCTCATGTGTTTCACTCTTGTTCTTAACTGTTGAGAACAGATGGTTGGGAATTGAGGACGGATGGTCGAAAGCTGAGGATGGATGTTCGGAAAAGTGTAGGAGAGCAGGAGACTTGGTCGGATGATCGTCTGGATCCGCCGGGGAGAGTACCTAAAAAGGTTCTCTGACGATCAAATTAGTGGAATATTATAGAGAAAGAATAGGAGTAAATAAGAGAGAAGTTAGAGCAATAAGTACAACAATAAATGAGAGGAAAGAGAATTAATTATACTTCATGTGTAGTCTCTTCTATTTATAGACCTTAGGAAGTGTTGAGATGACATCTGGTCATTGGCCAGCACCTAACGGGTACAAGGGACGTACTCTAGTCGTCCTTAGTTGGCCTACGGATCTGTCCTTGTCGATTTGTCGGGGGCAAGTAGAATGTGCAAGCGGCGTGACAGGTGGTCTATGGTCTGACACTAATGGTGAGTCTTTAGCGCATTAAATGGTATGTCAAATGTGCATTAAATAGCATGTCTGAAGTGCATTAAATAACGTGTTAGAAGCCTTAATGTTGCCTGATGGACATTTAATGCCTCTGCCATGGGCGGACCCATCTAAGGCGAACGATGGGGACATGCGGAGTACTATGCGGGATATTTGGGGATAGATTGAGGATGTCGGGCCAGTGAATATTCTTTCAAGGTTGACAGCCCGGGTATTTCAAGGTTGGCAGTCCGGGTATGACCGGGCTGGAACAGTTGCCCTAGTCTATTAAGCCGACCAAGGGTGACCGGGTTAGCAGACTCTTTGGAGTTGACAGCCCGGGTATGACCAGGCTGGAACAGTTGCCCCCAGTCTATTAAATCGATTAGAGGTGATCAGGTTAGCAGACTCTTTGAGGTTAGAGGCAGCCAGCCTAGTAGACTTGGATCATTCCGATTTGGCGTAACGGAATAGGGGTAAGGTTTAAAGGTAGGCATAGGGGTAGGTCATGATGGCTAAGAGTTTTTATCGGACACGTGGGGGAATGCTTGGTGTTTCGTTCTGAGACTCTAACGTCGGAGCGACGCGTCGGTTCATTTCAGTTCTGTTTCCTGGGTTTTCGTGTCACCGTTGGATTGTCCTCTAGTGATTTTGAACGAGTGGATGCACATTTTGGGTTGGGCATCTGGGGAGGCTTGGGCTTGGGTCTCTTCCTATAAATAGGGTTTGCTGCCGAGCATACGCCCTGTTTGAATCTGATCTTCAATTTTCTTCCAAAGTCTCCTACTTCCATTAACTCGGTAACTCCTCTTTCTCTTTTTCTTTTTTAATAATTTCTAGGCAACTTTGGTATTCAACGAGTTTTTAGATCTTATCCGGACCTCCACCCGTTTTTACTAATGCAACTCGCCACCGCTGTCAACGAGCCCACCGTGTTGCTGACCTGGGTGGTAGCCGCCCCTCTTGGAGGCGATCTATCCAGCTATCCTTGTCGGCCTTGCAGCATGATTTGAGGGAGAAAACGGTCGGGCATAAGGCCACCTTGATTGAGCAGGCGACTTTCTCAAAGAAGTGGCATCCGGTCTTGGATAATATGGCTAGTTCGGATTCTGACACTTCTTATGATGACAGGTCTACTATGGGGTGAAATTTTTCTGATCGGGCTAGTCAGTTCATTATCCCTGAGGACATGGCGGGTAGCGAATGACGCTATTGGTAGGTCAACCAAGAGGTTATGGGAACTCCATCTTATTTCCCTCCACTGCTTATGAGCGAGTATGTCGGGATATTTTGTTTGAGACCAAGAATAGGTGGAGCTTTTACATGTATGAGCAGGTCTGTCGACGGATAGGGGTGAAAATCCCCTTTGAGGGGTGGTATACTGAAGTGTTGTAACACCTTCAGGTGGCCCCTTCTCAATTGCATTCTAACTCATGGGGCTTTATTCGGTCTTTTAAGCTCTTTTGTGAGGTCATGGAAAGACCGTGCACGCTCCGGTTATTCTTCTGGATGTTCCGAGTGAAGCATAGTTCAAACAAGGATGAGGCTCAGGTCGGGCGCCATGGGTGGACGTCCTTTCAATCCCAAAACGGTTGGGCTTTATTCCTTCCCTTCAAAGGTTATGTGAAAAACTATAAGGGCATTTTTTTTGTGTCGAGGCTCGGGGGACCCCATACCTGGGAATATGGCCTTGGCAATGTTCCTCTTTTTGTTTGGATGATCAGGAAACCAAGTCCTTTGGTTTCTCCTACGATTAGTTGGATGATCAGGAAAGGAGGACGATGGACAAGATGTTGGCTTGGGTTGAGGAGGGTTGTTCAATCCTCTGCTACAAACTGGTCCGGGGCGACCAAGTCTTCAAGGAGGCAATCGGTATGCGCCTGATCATCTATCTCTTGTTTTTGTTTGTTGACATTTATCTGACCTTTTTTGTTTATTTCTTTCAACAGCGGCCATGAGGGACCAAGCAGACCGGAGCAGACTTCTGAAACGGGCGGCTGCTAAGAGGAAGGACACGGAAAGTAGCAAGCGTCACAGGTCGAGTATTCCTGCCCGGATTGAGGGTCCTCCTTTTACAACCTAGAGGGAAGCTGCCCAAGCAAGTGGTTCAGAGGGGACCATTGTAGACCGAGCAATTCATATTGCAGTGGTGCCTCCCGAATCTACCTTTGGTCAATCGGTTGACCTAACCGAGGAGCCTGTCAGCCCTCCTGAAGCGGTCTAAGATGAGAGTACACAACCGGGGAAGCAGAGATCGGGCAAGTCTTCATGTAAGGGCAAGTCTGGCCCCCTTCGCCTTAAGACTACCTACAACATTCCCAAGGTCGTTGAAGAGGGTTTAGTCCACCCGGGGCTGAAGAATGTGATGGATGGGGTACCTCTGGTGGACCTTCTAAGGAGGACCCGGGAGGCGGGGGTTACGGTGACTTCAGTTGCCAAATACCTTGAGGGTGAGAGGGTGTTGGCCACCCGGGTCGGGGAAAATGCTCTGGCCAACCTTCAAAAGCTGCATTCGGGTAAGCTTCACGAGCTAAAGGAGAAGCATGCCGAAGTGGTGAAGAACTTGAAGGTGTAGAACCTCTCAGCCGTCGAGCAACTTTCGGCAGTGTCTCTCCAACTGAAGGATGCCTGGGAGGCAGAGATGCTGGCCAAGATAGACATGGGGGCTACTAAACGAGAAGTGCAGTCTCAGGTTGATCGGCTTCAGAGGAATGAAGATGATAGGCTTCAACTTTGGGATAAGTTGAAGGCATCAGAGGCTGAGAACGCCCGCGAGCGTAAGGAGCTGGATGACCTTCAGGAAGCCTACCTGAAGCTGGAGGATGATGTTGATGGGGCGGTTAATGCCAACTGGGATAATGCCTTCGCCCAGGTCGGCTTAGTTTATCCTGGTGTTGACTGGTCCTGGACCAGGATAGATGCTCGGGTTACCCCCAAGGGTGGGCTCATCGTGGATGAAGATGAAGGCCATGTTTCCCTCCTAGTTTCACCCAGAGGTGTCGGGGAGGATCAAGTTTAGTTGTTTTTTGCTCTTTGTTTATGTATATTGTAATTCCCTATTATCAATGAAGATCGATCTTTGATCCTTTTATCTTACTGTGTTTATTATGTCTTGTTGGCTGGAATAAGTGAACCCACCAATCAACTAATCGGATAACTAATCGCTTGGATAACTAATAACATCTAGACTACAACTTAACTTATGCTAGAGTGAGGGTTGATCGGATCCGATTTACATGCTCGATTAACCGTTTAATTCAAGTGAGAATGTTAGGATAATCACAAGTATCAAGTACTCAGTGAGGTTGTGCGGTTAACCCGTGAATTGATATTGGACTTGAATGTTAACATGGAATACCCATTAAATAACAATTGTTCGGTTAAAATGTTGTTGAATCTGAATGAGAATGTTGAATACTCATTAAGTAAGAGTTATCCTGGTATTAATGCTTTTGAACTTGAATGAAAATGTTGAATACTCATTAAGTAAGAGTTACCTGGGTATTACTGTTTTTGAACTTGAATGAGAATGTTGAATACTCATTAAGTAAGAGTTGTTCGGGTATTACCGTTTTTGAACTTGAATGAGAATGTTGAATACTCATTAAGTAAGAGTTACTCGGGTATTACCATTTTTTAACTTGAATGAAAATGTTGAATACTCATTAAGTAAGAGTTACCCGAGTATTACAGTTTTTGAACTTAAATGAGAATGTTGAATACTCATTAAGTAAGAGTTGTCCAAGTATTACCATTTTTGAACTTGAACGAGAATGTTGAATAGTCATTAAGTCTTGGAATACTCATGCCTCGTAAGGTTATACCGTTGGCGACCAAGAGGACTTGGTCCTGGCTTGGGTTTATCGGATGAACTACCATCAGAGGGGCACTGGCCCACGCATCTGAAGGGTGATTTGTTGGCGACCAAGAGGACTTGGTCCTGGCTTGGGTTTATCAAGTGAACCACCGTTAGAGTGGGACTGGCCCACGCGTCTGAGGGGTAATTTGTTGGCGACCAAGAGGACTTGGTTCTGACTTGGGTTTATCGAGTGAACCGCCGTCAGTGGGGGACTGACCCACGCCTCTGAGGGGTGATTTGTTGGTGATCAAGAGGACTTGGTCCTGGCTTGGATTTATCGAGTGAATCGTCCTCAGAGGGGGACTGGCCCACGCCTCTAAGGGGTGATTTGTTGGCGATCAAAAGGAGTTGGTCCTAGCTTGGGTTTATTGAGTGAACCGCCGTTAGAGGGGGACTGGCCCATGCCTCTGAGGGGTGATTTGTTGGCGACCAAGAGGACATGGAAAAGACGTCTGAATAATACATTGTTAACATATAAGCTGGATTTGGTTACATCATTTTGCTCAGCCAAAAAAGGTCTGGCACAAGATGTACATTGTTAAGCGAAAAATTGTTGTAGATTTCCCGCGTTCCAAGTATGGGGGATTTTTTTCCCCTGCTAGGTCTTCGAGCTTGTAGGCCCTTTCTCAGTCTTTCTAGTTACTCAGTATGGTCCTTCCCAATTGGGTGCTAGTTTAGCTTTTGTTTTTCCGATGTCAGCTCTCCTGAGTACTAAACTGCCTATTCCAAAGCCTCGTGGTATTACCGTTCTGTTGTATTTCTCAGTGGCTCTTCTGTTGATGGCGGGTTCTCTGATTCTGGCTCAGTCTCTTTTCTCTTCGATCTAGTCCAATTTGTGCCTTAAGATGGTCGCATTGGTGGCCTCATCAAAGTGTATTGTCCGCCAAATGGGTTCGCTGATTTCCAATTGGATCATAGCCTCAGACCAGTAGGTAAGGTTGAAAGGAGATTCCCCGGTGGGGGAGTGAGGAGTTGTATGGTAAGCCCACAGGACATGATGTAGTTGTTCCGGCCAGGCGCCCTTGGCTTCTTGCAATCTTCTTTTTATCCCACGGAAGAGGACTTTGTTAGCCACTTCTGCCTGACCATTTGTCTGAGGATGCTCAACTAAAGTCAAGTGTTGTTTGATGTGGAGTTCTGACAGCAGTTCTCTGAACTTCTGGTCAGAAAATTGAGTTCCGTTGTCAGTGACTATTGCAGCAGGTGTCCCAAACCTTGTTATGATATTCCTCCAAGTAAATTTTCGGATGTTGGTCGTCGTGATGTTGGACAAGGGTTCCGCTTCAATCCACTTAGTGAAGTAGTCGACCGCCACTATCAGAAATTTGAATTTCTCGGTTGCTGGCGGAAATGGCCCCAAAATGTCCATACCCTATCTACAAAATGGCCATGGGGACATTGTTGTTGTTAGTTCTTCAGGGAGGGCCTTATGGAGGTTAGAAAACAATTGACATGGTGCACACTTCTTAGTGAGTTCAGAGGCATCTTTGTCCATGGTCCTGGAGTATCTTCTTAGTGAGTGATGCAGCGTCGAGGTGATGACCGCAACTCCCTTCGTAGATTTCTTGGAGAACGTAACGGGCCCTATCGGGGCCGAGGCATTTGAGCATGGGAGTAGAAAAGCCTCAGCGATACAAACAACCTTATACTATGGTGAACCATGAACTATACCTGGGGAATCTTTGTTTGTCCCTCTGATCTGCTAGCAAGTCGCTGTTGGATAAGTACCTGATGATTGGGTCGGTCCATTCGTTTGGGATCTATGTTTGCTCGATGGCTGTGACATTGGGTTGTAGGACTATCCTTGAACCACTGATCTATTATTACCCGAGCTCTTCATGCTTGCTAGTTTGGACAAAATGTCAGTCCGGATATTCTGCTCCCTTGGGACGTGTTGGACGGTGGTCGTTTTGAACTTGCCCATCAACTCCTTAACCTTAGCCAGGTATTTTCCGAGTAACACGTCCTTTGTCTGATAGCCCCCCATAATCTGAGAGACTGTGAGTTGGGAATCACTGTAAATTGAGACTTTCTCCGCCCCGATTTCTCTGGCCAACTACAGACCGACAATGCATGAGTCATACTCTGCTTGATTATTTGATGTGAGAAAGGTGAATGTCAATGAATGCTCGATGGTCATCCCTTATTGTTATCTAACAAAACCCCTACTCTGCTGCCTTGAGGGTTGGATGAACTGTTAACATATATGGTTCATATTTGCTTAGAACCACCTAGTTGCATGGTCAATTCGGTAACGAAGTCGGAGAGGACTTGAATTTTGATAGTCGTTCTGGGTTCTTACCATATATCAAATTGGGATAGTTCAATAGACTAGGAGATCATCCGCCCGATCAACTCAAGCTTGTGCAAAATCTGGCGGATAGGCTGATTGGTTCTGACCACCATTGGATGGGATTGAAAATACTGTCGCAACCGTCTTGTTGCCACCAAGAGGGCGTAGGAGAATTTTTCTAACTTCTGATACCTGAGCTATGGGCCTTGTAATGCCTTGCTGGTGAAGTATACTAGGTGCTGACCATCTTCACTCTCCCTTATTAGAGCGGTGGCTATGGCCCTATCTGTTATTGCCAAGTAGACATATAGTGTTTCAGCGGGTGTCGGCTTTGAAAGCATAGGGGGAGTAGCTAGGTATTGTTTGAAAATTTGGAAAGCTGATTCGCAATCCTCCGACCAAGTCAAAGTATTGCTCTTTTTTAGCAGCTGGAATAGTGGGAGGGATTGCTTGGCGGATGTTGGAAGGAATCTGGCCAAGGACACCAACCGCCCATTAAGTTGTTGAACTTCCTTAACTGATTTTGGGTTGCGCATGTTTATGACTGCTTGGCATTTTGTTGGATTGGCTTCAATACCCCGGCTTGTTAACAGAAATCCTAAAAACTTGTCGGCGTCTACTCCAAATGTACACTTTTCCGGGTTGAGGCGCATATTAAACTTACGCAGTCAGCTAAAGACAACATTTAGGATATTCACATGATCTTCCGTTGGTAGACTCTTGGCGATCATATCGTCCATATAGACTTCTATGTTCTTTCCAATCTGATCTCCAAAAATGGAGTTCATCATTCTCTAGTATGTGGCCCCCGCATTTTTCAAACCGAATGACATGACTGTATAATAGTAAGCCGCCTTGGCTGTAATGAAGGTGGTCTTGTCTTGATTTGGGGGATATATGAGAATTTGGTTATACACTGAATAAGCATCCATAAATGACAGAAACAGATACCCGGAAGAATTGTCAACGAGATGATCGATGTTCGAGAGGGAGTCTGGGTCTTTGGGGCATACTTTGTTCATGTCTGTATAGTCCACACACATCCGCCACTTACCAGATGATTTTTTCATCAGCACGACGTTTGCCAAGCAGGTGGTATATGTTATTTCTCAGATGAAGCAGACCTCTAGTAATTCTGACATCTTTTGAGTAACCTCAGTTGTTCTTTCAACACCCATCTTTCTTTTCTTCTGGGCCACCGGCCTTGCTCCTAGATTTGTCGTGAGGCGGTGGCAGGCAACTGAGGGGTCTATTCCGGGCATATCCGCAACGGACCAGGCAAAAGTACTATACCAAACAACCATTGAACTTATGGAGCCGGAAGAAAACTGTTATATTGATGGAGAGCATCCAATGTTGTAGCACTTAACATAGATTATCTAAGCATTGGAGTAAAACTTCTTTATTGGCAACATTCTGAAACAACTTAATACCCACCTTCAATTGTTCTAGTACCATATACATCTCATTGCATTAGGGTGGGAGTTATCTTCAGCATTGAAAGCATGCACTTTATTTTTCACTTCTATCCAACTACAACCAGGAACCTATTTTACACCCCTTTCTCTCATCAATCTTGTTACACTAGCCTTTTCATTCCACATCTTCTGACGCCCATACATGTCACTAAGTATAACATAAGTGCAGTGTTCCTCAGGCTCAAGCTCTAGCAAAGTTTTTGCTACATCACTAGCTAATTCAATATCACCACACATTCTACAAGCACCTAATAAAGTCTTCAACACCATTGTGTTAGGTTCAAAAGGCATTGTTTCTACCAAAGCTTTTGCCTCATCAAGATGCCCGACACGACCATAGATGTCAACGACACAAGCGTAGTGCTCCATTCGCGGTGTAATACCAAAATCAGACTCCATGGACTCTATAAAGTTGCAACCTTCTTCTAATAGCCCATTATGACTACATGCAGTTAGAACTGCAACAAAGGTTATATGATCAGGTTTCACCTTTCTCTCTATCATTAAGTGGAAGAGCTCAAGTGCAAAATTTCCTTGTCCATGTTGGGCATACCCGAAGATGATTGAATTCCAAAGAACTGCATTGTCTTTGGAAGTGGCTACAAATAATCTCCTAGCATCTTCTATGATCCCACATTTAAAATACATGAATATCAATAAACTATCGACATATTTATCGATATCAAAGCCTACTTTAAGTGCTAACAAATGAACTTGTTGACCTAACTGTAGTGTTACCAAATCTGAGTATGATCTGATGACAAATGAAAAATTATAGTGGTCGATTTCTATGCCTAGAGATCTCATATGTACAAATAACCTCAAGGCATTTTCATTCAAACCAACTTGTGAGTACCTTGCCAAAATAGTGTTCCAATTGCAACAATCTATCAGATTTATGGAATAGAATATTTTTAATGCATCTTCCGTGCACCTATTATTCAATTTGAGGTACATGGAAATCAAAGAATTAGAAATTGCTACCGAATTCTCAAGCCCCTTTTTTATTACCAAACCATGTAAGGTTTTTCCATGGCTTTTATGCTCGGGTGCAAAACAAGCACTGACAACCCCAGTATAAGTGTAAATATCTGGCTCAAATCCGAATTTTTGCATATCAATGAAAATTTTAAATGCAAGATCTTTATCGTGCATCAAGTAAGCTGTAAGCATAGAATTCCACGTAACCAGATCACGACATACAACAACACCATTGAATACCCTCTTAGCAACAAGCAGAGACACGCACTCTGAATATGCTATGATCATAGCATTGCAGACAATGTTAAACGATTTCAGCCCATGTTTAACAACCTTACAATGTAATTGCATAGCGAACCTGTAAAACTCAATATCATCAAGCAACGTCAAAAGAGGAGAAATTCTGCCATCGTCAACTAGAAAACCCTCCATCTCCATACATTTAAGTAAATGAACGCCATACCACGATCACCAACTTGCGAGTAACCCACAATAAGCGCATTCCATGACACATAGTTACATTCTGGCATACACCAAAATACAACAAAAGCATAATCAACTCTCCCACACTTGGCATACATGTCAAGCAGGGCACTACCAGAGAAAACATTCTCCAAAAACCCCATCTTAAACATAACCGAATGTAGTTGTTTCCCGAGCTCAAGCTCGTGAGCACTAGCAACACATTTGAGAATGCTTCCGAACGTATGGGCATCAAATTCCACCACGGACCTTGTCATGGCTTTTAGGAATTCCATAAAAGAATGAATGTCACGAGAGTTGACGTATCCGGAAATGATGGTGTTCCAAGAGACAGTATCCCGATGGGGCATTTCATCGAACAGTTGGTGAGCAAGAGATAGTTGGCTACATTTAGCATAACGACTTATGATGTTGTTGGTAGTGTAGAGGTCATAAATATGTCCTAACTTGATTGCAGTAGAATGAGTTGCTTGCAAATGAAGGAAACTGATAGGGGTAGTGGTTCGAATGAGAGAGTGCAACAACCTCTTCATTAGTAACGAAAAAGGCCAAAAATTTCAAATTTTCCACATGGTCTTTGTCAAATTCCTCTGTAGTGTTTTCAAAACAATCAGGGTTTGGTTCTTGGAATTCAAAACAATGTTTGGGTTTGAAGTTGAAATTGCAAGTGGAGAAAGTTCACATATTGATCCGATTCAAAGCAGAAACTTGAGTTGGGTTGGCCATCAGAATCGGGTTTTTCTTCAATTAGTATAAAGCTAAACCGGGTTTATTTGTTCTCCTTTCAATAAGTATTACGATTTGGATTTGAATATAATAGATACACTTCCAAATAAACATGTTACTTTTCATATGATGTAGAAGAATAGACCATTTTCCAAAAAAATAAGTGTCATTTTTTTAGGTTATATTGATTGCTATTGTTTTGCTGCATGTGAATCATAATAATATATTATTAATTCAAAAAAAGGTATGAGTACATGAACAAGGGGCAACATGTACGAAATAGTGAGAATAACAATAGGAATAAGGATATAAAAGATACCAAACAAAACAAGAACATAATAAAGATTTTGTATTATTCTTAAGATTTGATTAAAAATAAATGATGAATCATACAGCAATAGTGTATAAAACACTTACATTGTTGGTGTATTTATTTTTTTCAAAAATGTGTATGATATAATGAATGAATATAAAACTTTTTAAAATAAAGATATGTGAAAAAATTGATGGATTAAGTCACTAAAGTCTACAATGAATCAAATTCCCTAATTTATTTCAAATGTTTACTTTCATTATCAAACACCTTCGGAGAAATAGAAAAATAGAAAGAAAATAAAAAGTATGAAATAAAGGAAAACAAAAAATAAGAAAAACATGAGTTTTTAACAGTGTAAAGCTTCTTCTGTTACAATTACAATTGCAGCAAAGTGAAGGAATAAAGCCATGGCTTCTCCTTCTACCTTCCATACACTAACCCTTTTCATCCTACTCCTACTCCTCTCATTTAACGGTAACACTACTCGTCATTCATCCTTTTACCATTTTTTCCTTTCTCTTTCACACTTTTTTCATATATATTTCTTTTTCACTTTTCAGTTTACGCCAAAATCGTAATTCCTGAAGATGGTTACACTGTTACCACTGTGCTCGATGGCCAAAAGGTCAAAGTCAACCCTCACTCTGTTTTCCAGAAACCAGGTTCCTCGGATCTCATTCTTCTTGATTCTGCAAACACCGCTTTCTACACCCTACAATTCCCCATGTCCCAGGGTAAGTACCCTTTTCATTTTTATCTTCTGGGTTGTGTTTAAAGTTTCCAACTTTGCATGTTTTTTGTTGAAGAAAGTGTTTTTTTTTGTAGCAGCCAAAAACTCGTATTTTTCCTATTTGAAAAGTCTTATTGTAGGATCTATTTGATTTGTTCCAACATTTGGTGTTTTCATTCTTCATATTATGAATGTGGCTTCATGGTATTTTAGTTATGAAAGTGACATTGAAATGCTTTCATTTTCATCCCATGTTGTTTTCAAACACGTGTACATAAATGAAAACACAAGTCAGATTCATTAACGTTTTTGCGCATCAAACATACTCTAAAGTTTAAATGTTTTTAATAGATATATTTTTGGTTTTCTGTTGCAGAAAGTGTTTTGACTAGGTTTTCAGGAAATGGGAATACAGGGTATTCAGATGGTGATGTGGGTTCAGCCCAATTTGACAAACCCAGAAGCTTTGTGGTTGATCTTAGAGGAAATGTCTATGTTGCTGACAAGAACAACCGTGTCATAAGGAAAATCAGTGGCAAAAGTATGTTATTGTCGTTTGTTTTGTTTGGTTCTGCTTTGTTTGCATCTAAAGCTTCAGACTTTGGCATCACGAAAGTACTTTAGGCTGCATGATATGAATTGCAATTGCTATTGCTATGTTCTATTTTAAGTGTATAGTTGCATAACATAGAAGGGATAGAGGCAAAGTGAAAGATTGACTGAGACTATATACAGAACCGGATTTTATCAACTCTAATCTACATGACGAAGTATGGGTCATACACTTAGCCTACCAACTAATATTTTTATCAACTTCCCATATAGTCATAGGCTATATTACTAATATAAAATTGTAATAATTAATAACTATATCTAGCGAATTGAAGTATATAGTGTCCTTACTAATATTTTATAACATATGAACCCAAATAGTTTGCTGACAATGTATATTCCCAACCTATCTGTAAAGTAGCATACCATATATAGCATACCCTGTATTGAAGAGTATTATGTATTAGGTAATATTTGTTCTTATATGCATGGTTGGATGGTACATAATGCAGATTGTAAATTGTTGATGTTGGTGAATCTTTTAATAACTTTAGATGGGTGTCTTGTTTTAAATTGTGGTCCTCAATCGCACCGCGACTGTGGTTATGGCTGCACTAGCTGGAATTTCCAGTAATAAACGCAATGTAACCTTAACTACAATTTAAAACCGTAGATGAGTGTTATCACATATCAGCAAATAATGGACATTCCTTTGGTTTATTTCGGTGGTGTCTAGGTGTCACAACAATTGCTGGAGGCTTCTCAGAAGAAAAATCAAGCAGAAAGGATGGACCTGCACAAAATGTATCCTTTTCAAATGATTTTGAGCTAACCTTTGCGCCCGAGCAGTGTGCTTTGCTGGTGTCAGATCATATGTATCAATTGGTTCGGAAGATTAATTTGAAGGAGGAGGATTGTACCTTTGGATCTAAATCTGGTGAGATTGAGCATATTTATATCCGCTAGTGTATTTTATAGACTTTTCTTTTTTCACATTTTTATTTATTCATTTTCCTTTTAGGTTAAAGCCTCTTTACCTTAATCAATCTTACCCAAATTAATAAATTTGTAGAATGAACATTTCATTAAATCCATGATCGTATTGATTGATTGCATTGAAAATTTGCATCGAGTCATGCTTTTCAAGATTGGAAGTCCACTCGTCGAAAATAAATATCATGCTAATAAAAATTTCACCTAATCCAAGATCTTTCTACCTTCATTGTATGTCTTAAAGTTAATGTTATTTACTTATTTTTATCATATTGATAGTAGGAAGCATTCAACTGAGTGACTGACCTACAATGAATCCCTTTGGCGCCCAGTGCCTCTTGTTTTACTATTGTGACACATGGAATTTTTCTCCCTACATTTTTGTGAACAAGTGGGCTTCATTTATATATTGCACAATTTCACACACAGCCTAAGTGAAACTTTTCTCTTCTACCTGCTAGTTATTCAGAGTATTTTGCAGTTTCTGTTCTCCTTTACTTGAACAAAACACTAACGAAAGAGAATGATATTGTATTAAACTTCAACTCCTAATTCTCTTCCACCTATCCATGCGTCATCTTCTCTATTAAACCTCAAATCGTACAATGCTTAACTGCTTTTCATTAATATCTGAGAAGCTTCTTTTCATTGGTCTTCATCCCATCTCAATGGCCTCTTTAAAATTGTTTTTTTTTGGAACAACACAATGGTAGCATTTGATTCCATCTACTAGAAAATAACTTTAGCTGTTGTTGTTGATTTATTGTTGTTTGTCTTCATGTCTACATTTGTTCTTCGAGAGAAAGTTACCTTGAGGTTTATATTAAATATTAAAGTTATCCTTGCATGCAAGAGCTTTATATTATATATCAAACGTTTATTTTCTCAATTGCCCCTTTGTCTTTTATTTATCTACACTACAAACTATGATTCAATGACACTATGAAAAAAACTCTTTTGTCCAGGGCTAGGTGCAGTTATGATTTGGAGCCTAGGACTAGGACTTTCATGTTTACTTGGCTTAGTGATTGGGATTGCAGTTCGCCCTTGTATCATTCCCCATGTAAGTTCAGATTTGGACTCTAATTTTGGAGATTGGTGACTTTCGACCTACCTGAAATACAATTGACTAATCTTAAACTTAACTTACCAAATTTGGATTTCGTATCTTTACAATTTGTTTTATGATTGGTCAATTATCTGGAAGATTTCTTGGTCATTTGAGTTCAAGACATGTCAATTGTGTTTTAGATTGGTTGCAAGTTACCAAAGTCATTGGCCTCCAAAGTTAGACAATCCAAATCCATGCAAGTTCCTTGCAAATGTGAATATTTTACTTGTCGAAGTGTTTACTTACTCCTTCTATAACTGAACAACTATGTAGACAGGAACTTTCCAGCCCTTGCCGTTTCATCGAGACATGGAAGCATTGCCTAACCAGTCTGGGGAAGCTAGTACCGATACTCTACTTCGGCATCAAAAACGCAGTTGCTAGCTGCAGTTTCTCCTCTGTGCACACAATCCTGATGAAACTCTGGAGATTATGTCTCTCTCAACTTCTTCTTATGTTCAGAATCAACATATTTTCACCAAAGCCGCATTTTAAATCCGTATCTTTGCTAGATTTAGATGCCTGCAATAGCGGTGAGGTAACGAAGTCAAGTAAGTATCATGATCAATTAAAGGATTTGATTAGTTTTGATGGAATTCTGGATTCAACGGACGCAACCTTCAACCAAGGATATGGTACAAGAAAAAGGAGTACTGTGATTCTTCAGCAGGGGTTATCCTAACTTTATTTTCTCTTCCATCTTAACTAATTACTTTGAAGTTTTTTTGTAAGACAGTAATGTGTTCTTAACTAGCATCATCCTTGTAAATTATTCATATCTACACTATCAATATATTATGACACTCTTGAGACTTGAAAGTGCACACTTTGTTCTTAATTGGAATTATTGTATAAAAAGGTAAATAGATTTGATTGAGATGGTTGAATTTAGCTTAAGTGGTACAGGTTGTGAAGTTGAATCTAGAATTGTAAACTAGGGAAAGTAATTCTGCTTAATAAAGTGGCAATTTCGATTCTGGTATTAGAAAAATGGGTTTTCATCCTTGCAAAGATGAAAATTAATGACTATGTTCCTTGATGTTAACATCTTTTACATTTAAGTCCTTATAAAAATTTGATTTTTTGTTTAAGACCCTGTTGCATGATATCTATTGCGGTAGTGTTGCCATTGCTTTCTGCTGCCCATGCTGGCACTTTAAGCTTTCTTTGGTTTAGGGGTGAAAAAGGTAGAGAGAAGATAAGAAGATAGAGTATGAGTAGAAATAATAAAGAAAGAAAGATAATGGATTTTAGAGTAGGTACTTCTAACTTTGCCTGAAATATGATGTTGTTGGTAGTGTAGAGGTCTAAAATATGTCCTATAGAGAATCTCATATGGTTTAGTTTACCAAGTGAGAATCTACTGCCATATTGATGGGTACAGTCATCGAAGCGGAGTTGGATCTCCCTAGTAGCCTGGTTTCCTGTGTCTATGACGAGCATGGAACAACTACTTCCGACATAAGCCACATCAAAGTCATCGGAGAATTTAGCTTCTTCACTTGGTCCATCAACATGACCTTACACGGCTCCGTTTTCCTCCAACAATTGTTGTCACCCCTAAAATTAGAAACCTTAGATCACTAAGAAGTGACACATAACAGTTTAATTATTAACGAGCCTACAGTGCCACATGAGTTTGCACACATACATGGAAACACAAGATCCATGAGTTGTCTAGAATTTCTAGCAAGGGAAAGGTTGATTTAGGTGGACAAAATATTCTACCTGAATCGCTAATTCTCCTAATTGCCATATTTGAAGTATCTGCGACATAAATATTTCCTCGATCATCAACAGTTATCCCTTTCGGGTGGCTCATCTTAGCCTCCATGACCTTCCCATCACCATGTCTTGAATATCCTTGGGCAGATCCTGCAACAGGTTTCGGTCTGCTATCTGCGTAATTGCAATGAACATGATCTTCTCAAATGAATAAAATATACACATTTGAAGGGTTGATTTGTCAGACAAACTATATTAAAAAGAGAAGCAACGTAACTGCATAACGAACCTGTAAAACTCAATATCATCAAGCAACATCAAAAGAGGAGAAATTGTGCCATCCTCAACTAGAAAACCCTCCATCTCCATACATTTAAGTAAATGAAGCGCCATACCACGATCACCAACTTGCGAGTAACCCGCAATAAGCGCATTCCAAGACACAGTTACAATCTGGCATACACCAAAATACAACAAAAGCATCATCAACTCTCCCACACTTGGCATACATGTCAAGCAGTGCACTACCAGAGAAAACATTCTCCAAAAACCCCCATCTTAAACATAACTGAATGCAGTTGTTGCCCGAGCTCAAACAACCATTGAACTTATGGAGCCTGAAGAAAACTGTTCTGTTGATGGAGATGATCCAATGTTGCAGCACTTAACATAGATTATCTAAGCATTGGAGTAAAACTTCTTTATTGGCAACATTGTGAAACAGCTTAATACCCACCTTCAATTGTTCTAGTACCATATATATCTCATCGCATTGGGGGTGGGAGTGATCTTCAGCATTGAAAGCATGCACTTTATTTTTCACTTCTATCCAACTACAACCATGAACCTTTTTTACACCCCTTTCTCTCATCAATCTTGTTACACTAGCCTTTTCATTCCACATCTTCTGACGCCCATACATGTCACTAAGTATAACATAAGTGCAGTGTTCCTCAGGCTCAAGCTCTAGCAAAGTTTTTGCTACATCACTAGCTAATTCAATATCACCACACATTCTACAAGCACCTAATAAAGTCTTCAACACCATTGTGCCAGGTTCAAAAGGCATTGTTTCTACCAAAGCTTTTGCCTCATCAAGATGTCCCGGCACGACCGTAGAGGTCAACGGCACAAGCGTAGCGCTCCATTCGCGGTGTAATACCAAAATCAGACTCCATGGACTCTATAAAGTTGCAACCTTCTTCTAATAGCCCATTATGACTACATGCAGTTAGAACTGCAACAAAGGTTATATGATCAGGTTTCACCTTTCTCTCTATCATTAAGTGGAAGAGCTCAAGTGCAAAATTTCCTTGTCCATGTTGGGCATACCCGAAGATGATTGAATTCCAAAGAATTGCATTGTCTTTGGAAGTTGCTTCAAATGATCTCCTAGCATCTTCTATAATCCCACATTTAGAATACATGAAGATCAATGAACTACCGACATATTTATCGGTATCAAAGCCTACTTTAAGTGCTAACAAATGAACTTATTGACCTAACTGTAGTGTTGCTAAATCTGAGCATGATCTGATGACAGCTGAACAAGTATAGTGGTCAGTTTCTATGACTAGAGATCTCATCTGTACAAATAACCTCAAGGCATCTTCATTCAAACCAACTTGTGAATACCCTGCCAAAATAGTGTTCCAAGTGCAACAATCTATGAGACTCATGGCATAGAATATTTTTAATGCATCTTCCATGCACCTATTATTCAATTTGAGGTACATGGAAATCAAAGCATTAGAAACTTCTACTGAATTCTCAAGCCCCCTTTTTATTACTAAACCATGTAAGGTTTTTCCATGGCTTTTATGCTCAGGTGCATAACAAGCACTGACAACCCCAGTATAAGTGTAAATATCTGGCTCAAACCCGAATTTTTGCATATCAATGAAAACTTTAAATGCAAGATCTTTTTTATCGTGCATCAAGTAAGCTGCAAGCATAGAATTCCACGTAACCAGATCATGACACACAACAGCGCCATTGAATACCCTCTTAGCATCAAGCAGAGACCCGCACTCTGAATATGCTGTGATCATAGCATTGCAGATAGTGTTAAACGATTTCAGCCCATGTTTTACAGCCTTACAATGTAACTGCATAGCCAACCTGTAAAACTCGACGTCATCAAGCAACGTCAAAAGAGGAGAAACTGTGCCATCGTCAATTAAAAAACCCTCCATCTCCATACATTTAAGTAAATGAAGTGCCATTCCATGATCACCAATTTGCGAGTAACCAGAAATAAGCGCATTCCAAGACACGTAGTTACATTCTGGCAGACACCAAAACACAACAAAAGCATCATCAACTCTCCCACACTTGGCATACATGTGAAGCAGGGCACTACTAGAGAAAACATTCTCCAAAAACCACATCTTGAACATAACTGAATGCAGTTTTTTCCTGAGCTCAAGCTCGCGAGCACTAGCAACACATTTGAGAATGCTTCCGAACATATGGGCATCAAATGCCACCCCAGACCTTGTCATGGCTTTTAGGAATTCCATAGAAGAGTGAATGTCACGGGAGTTGATGTATCCGGAAATGATGGTGTTCCAAGAGACGGTGTCCCGGTGGGGAATTTCATCGAACAGTTGGTGAGCAAGAGATAGTTGGCTGCATTTAGCATAACGACTTATGATGTTGTTGGTAGTGTAGAGGTCAGAAATATGTCCTTACTTGATTGCAGTTGAATGGGTTGCTTGCAAATGAAGGAAACTGATAGGGGTAGTGATTCGAATGAGAGAGTACAACAACCTCTTCATTAGTAATGAAAAAGGCCAAAAATTTCAAATTTTCCACACGATCTTTGTCGAACTCCTCTGTAGTGTTTTCAAATTCGCTTTCAAAATAATTAGGGTTTGGTTCTTGGAATTCAAAACAATGTTTGGGTCTGAAGTTGAAATTGCAAGTGGAGAAAGTTCACATATTGATCAGATTCAAAGCAGAAACTTGAGCTGGGTTCGCCATCAGAATCGGGTTTTTCTTCAATTAGTATAAAGCTAAACCAAGTTTATTTGTTCTCCTTTCAACAAGTATTACGATTTGGATTTGAATGTAATAAATACACTTCCAAAGAAACATGTTAATTTTCCTATGATGTAGAAGAATATATCATTTTCCAATAAATAAGTGTCATTTTTAGGTTATATTGATTGCTATTGTTTTGCTGCATGCCTTTTTCAGTTCTCATTGTACAGTTGATATATTACAAGAATCAATGATGATTAAATATGAATAGTGAATGATGCAGTGTGGCGGTGTATATAATACTATCTCTCAGTGTATACATTTTTTCCTCGTATTACAATGGTGAAAAATGGTAGTCTTTCTGATATTCTTCCTAAGAACAGTTGCAGTATCCTTAACATCGGTAGTATCATCGAGATAATACTTGGCCTTGCCCAGTCCAACTCAAACTGTGCTCTCAAAAGAAACCTGGAAATGGGCAAGATGCCTGGGCTTTGGATTAGATGAAGTGGCGAGACCTTGCAGCAACTTTATAACATCGGTAGTATCATTGAGATAATACTTGGCCTTGCTCGGCTTACTACCTATGGTGCAAGCAAATATCTCTGGAGCTGCTAGCAATGATGGGCACGAAACCGTCCTTAAGATGCTCTCAAACATGTCTTCATCAGACCTATCATCTCCTATGCACATAACAAAATCTAGCGAATTATCGCCATTAACCATAGTTGAAAGAATCTTTTCAGCTACCAAACCCTTGTTTATTCCCTGCAAACACCAAAGCACCACTTTTATTATGTCCATTCAAGCTTCTGAATTTCACATATATAGAAGAATATATGGTGAGAAGGGATTTGGAAAACTCTACCTGTGGCTTAACTTCAACAATGTGCTGGCCTCTCTTAACTGCTGCTGGTTCATTTGCAAGCACGCTTTCCAGGTGATCCAACAGTTCTTTGGCTTGGCAAGAACCAAAATCAGGGTCTGCATCCAGATGATGCCACACCAAAGCACTTTCTTTAACTTCAATACTAGATCCATCAGTTGCCTCTGTATAAGACTGCATGACAGGTTCCACCATATTTTTCCAATCAAGTTCCATAGATAAGTAGCTAGTTTCCCATTCGGAATCTCTATTCCACCTACAGCAATGTAAGAAAAAGCTCTGTCAATATTATTTTTTGTGTGTGATACAAAGGTGTGTCCAGTCTTACTAAGAATAATATGACATACCTTAAAAAGTACCCATGTTCAGTTGCAAGTCCTAGCATTTTGCATGAAGTAAACCAATTACTCAAAGAATCCCTTCCCATCCCGCTAACAATGAACACGATGTTTTTAGTATCATTGCACAACGCATTTAGTACGGATATGACATTAGCGCTGATGGCTTTATTTAAAGAAGATTCTGGTACTATAGTGCCATCATAATCGAGAAAAATGGCCCTTTTGTTGGTTCTTTTGTATGCTGAAACAATATGGTCAATGGACAACTTCCTAAAACCATGAGAAAGAGAAACAACTCTAAACCCTAGACCCAGACCAATCCCCCAGCACCTTTTGGTGTAATGATCTTTGCAGGCTCTCTCCAAATCCTGCATAAAGCTTCGAGCCCAATATGCCATATCATGAGAACTAACATAACGATAATGTTTCTCATGATGCAAATGCTTCTCTGAATCACACATAGTAATGGCCGAATACAGAGCATCGGCAACAGCATCTACATCCCAAGGATTGACCCTGATCGCTCTACTCAGAGAAGGCGAACAACCAATGAACTCAGACACAACAAGCATGCTTGAACGAGGAGAATCACTTTTTCTCTCCAATGCTAAATCCATTTTTGCAGTTCCCTGTCTGTAGACAATATATATATATGGCACTAAGTTCATGCCATCCCTTACAGCATTGACAATGCAACATTCTGCTACAGCATAATAGGCAGTCTTCTCAAAACGAGGAACAGGGCGGTCATTGAGAATGACCGGCTGGTAATTATTTGATCCATATATATCGTTGATCCTTTGGGAAATCAGATATGTTTCCTTCATTGCTTCCTGAACATCCTTCCTTGAACCCCTTGCAGGATTTACAATTTGAACTAGGACAACTTTACCCTGTAAATCTGGCTTCTGTTGCAGTAGCTGCTCCAAGGCTAAGAATTTCAGACTGATGCCCTTGAAAATATCCATGTCATCAACACCAAGAATCACCTTCTTACCCTTAAAATCTTCTTGAACCTCTTTTAGTTTAGCAGCTGTACGGGGAAGATTTAATACAGATTCAAGCCTACCCATATGAATCCCAATAGGCAAAATTTTGATAAAGATAGTGCAACCAAAGTAATCAAGTCCTATATGTCCTCACTTAGATTCATAGTCCAGGCCTACCATTCTACTGCAGCAAGAAAGGAAGTGGCGAGCATAATCAAATGTATGAAAACCGATTAAATCAGAATTCAACAAGCCCCTCAAAATCTCATCCCTTACTGGCAAAGTTCGATAATTTTCAGATGAAGGGAAAAGACTATGAAGAAAGAATCCAAGTTTAACTCGATTAAACCTCTTCCTTAAGAAGGTAGGTAAAACCATCAAGTGATAGTCATGAACCCAAACGAAATCCTCATCAGGATTTATTATTTCCATAACTTAGTCTGCAAATATTTTGTTGGCAGAAACATAAGTCT
Organism: Lupinus angustifolius; assembly: GCF_001865875.1. NCBI lineage: Eukaryota > Viridiplantae > Streptophyta > Magnoliopsida > Fabales > Fabaceae > Lupinus > Lupinus angustifolius. Next base: position 5,886,847 of record NC_032009.1, on the reverse strand, counting down.
GCCAAAGCACACGATCAGAACGATCCCCATGATCTGGGCATATGGGTAGCATATAATGAAAGAGAGGCCAAATCTGCTGCTTACAAAAGCCAAGATAGAATTTCTCCTGGAGATCATGGGGTAGAAAGGTAGGTACACAATTAAAGTCATCCAGTAACCTCTACGAAACTTCTTCCTGCTCTATGTCAACCTTGAGAGAACCCACATAAATTACCCTAGTATCAGAAGAAAAACCATCTTTTAACTTAAATAAAATTGAATCCGCATCAAAACTGAAGCATCAAAACAGTAGCCTAGATTTGGCAGCATGTTTGCAACAATGATTTTCCGCTCCCGACATCCAATAGAGCTAATGTCTGATTCCCCATCATTACAACCATAACCATCCAAGTAAGAAATAATTCCAGGAACTGTCATAATCCTTGGAAGAGTTCTTGGGGTGTGCGGAATATCGACACTTAACAGAACTTCTACAGAGAATCTCGGATGATTTAGTTTACCAAGTGAGAATCCACTACCATATTGATAGGCACGGTCATCGAAGTGGAGTTGGATCTCCCTGGTAGCCCGGTTTCCTCTATCTATGACGAGTAGGGAACAACTACTTCCGACATAAACCACATCAAAGTCATTGGAGAATTTAGCTTCTTCACTTGGTCCATCAACATGACCCCCTACACGGCTCCATTTTCCTCCAGCAATTGTTGTCACCCCTAAAATTAGAAACCTTAGATCAATAAGAAGTGAAGCATAACACTTTAACTATTAACAAGCCTACAGCGCCACATGAGTTTGCACACATACATGGAAACACGGGATCTCTGAGTTGTCTAGAATTTCTAGCAAGGGAAAGGTTGATTTAAGTGGACAAAATATTCTACCCAAATCGCTAATTTTCCAAATTGCCATATTTGAAGTATCTGCGACATAAATATTTCCTCGATCATCAACAGTTATCCCTTTCGGGTGGCTCATCCTAGCCTCCCTGACCTTCCCATCAACATGTCCTGAATATCCTTGGGCAGATCCCACAACAGGCATCGGTATGCTATCTGCGTAATTGCAATGAACATGATCTTCTCAAGTGAATAAAATATACACATTCGAAGAGTTGATTTATTAGACAAATTATATTAAAAAGAGAAGCCCCCGACACGAATCAAAATGCATTACAATCATGATACATCTCCACTAAAGCTCATAATCACGAACAAGCATGCCATGATATTCTTTCACGTAAAATAAGTACTCGATATTTAAACTCAGTTACTTCAGTTAACTCTTCCACAGTTAATAATGCAAAAAAGGAGTTGTTAGTCTATGAAACAAAAGTATCATCGGAAACAATATGAACTTAGGAAGTTTGCAACTTATTACATTGTTCTAAACAAAGTTGTGTAGCTCACCAGTTCATAAGCACCAAATCCATAATAAGGTAAATTCTATATAAATAGATAAAAATGACCGAAAGAACACAGAAATAGACAAAATAGACCAAAAATTACATAAATAGAATGAATTTTGCCAATCACTCTGAACCATAAGCTACTACTCTTACACAAAGACAGTGAGGATGAAATCCTATAAACGTTGCTATTAGCCGAATCGAGAATGAGAAGCTCCCCATTGGGCAACACCTCAACAGCATAAGGCTCAATTCCAAGCTTGCTTCCATCAAATACAGTCTCCACATTGTATCCACTCTCAAACTTCATCATTGACCGGCTCGAAACTGCTGCAGCATAAATAAATAAAATTAGTTCAGCATAAAATGCATAAGATTAAACAAAAGAAATGCGGGTGAGCATTGCAATAGATCTAAAACCTGTTTTGGTGATAGCCTTGAGTGACCAGACCCATTTGGTGAAAGCAGGCACAAAATTGGAAAGAAACCCATTAACAATTCCTGAAGATATGAAGCGTAGAGCAAAAAAATGAGCTAAAGAAGTGAACTTGGGTCAAATGGAAGAAAAACAAAGATGCATAGTTACTTACTTGCAGGTGAAGTAGTGGATGGTGCAGCAGAGACTGAGAGGGTGAAAAATAGGAGAAGAAGAGTGTGATATAGAAGTAAAAGGTGGATACCCATTTAGGTGAAAATGGTGTAGTTTAGTGTGTGGAAATGTAATAGATACACTTTCAAAGACATATGTTACTTTTCCTATGATGTAGAAGTATATATCATTTTCCAATAAATAAGTGTCATACCATCATCACCAACTTGCGAGTAACCAGAAATTAGCGCATTCCAAGACACATAGTTATATTCTGGCATAGACCAAAACACAATAAAAGTATCATCAACTCTCCCACACTTGGCATACATGTGAAGCAGGGCACTACCCAGAGAAAACATTCTCCAAAAACCCCATCTTGAACATAACCAAATGCATTTGTTGCCCGAGCTCAAGCTTGTGAGCACTAGCAACACATTTGAGAATGCTTCCGAACGTATGGGCATCAAATGCCACCCCAGACCTTGTCATGGCTTTTACGAATTCCATGGAAGAATGAATGTCACGAGAGTTGACGTATCCGGAAATGATGGTGTTCCAAGAGACGGTATTCCGGTGGGGCATTTCATCGAACAGATGGTGAGCAAGAGATAGTTGGCTGCATTTAGCATAACGACTTATGATGTTGTTGGTAGTGTAGAGGTCTAAAATATGTCCTAACTTGATTGCCATAGAATGGGTTGCTTGCAAATGAAGGAAAGTGATAGAGGTTGTGGTTCGAATGAGAGAGTGCAACCTCTTCATTAGTAACGAAAAAGGCCAAAAATTAGTTGTGAATCCTCTTTCCAGTTTGAGAAATTACATAGACAAACTAATGATCGCAATTGTATCTCAACTCAGTGCCGAAATTAAAATTAGAGGTGAATGAATGAAATTGAAAAGTTAATAATACCAATTGATCTCAATTTAGTTGGATTTTTTATTTCTCACTTTAAATTTTTTATTTCTCACTTTCACTTTGAATTTTTTTATTAAATTGAAATTATCTATAGGACATATCAGTATAGTTAATATTAACATTTTATTCTTATATACATGTATAAAAACTAATTAAAGAAAATGCAACGTGAATCACCTACTTTAAGAGATGGCGGAGAGTACTAATAAGAACAATTTCATCTTAATTTGGAGCTAAGATACAATATTAGATGTGGCGGGTAGAGACCGTGAAATTACTTCTCAACGTGAATCACCTACAATTTTTACTTGTTGAAATTGACCATTTTGCAAACTTTTACTGAATGATGCTTTTATAGATATCCGAGCTGATAAAAATTATTTTTGAACGTATTTGATAATCACTTTGTTACTACTATAACCTTTTTCTTTTGTGAAATTTCAACCTGGATAGTGCTACTATTTGTTTCTTCTACCTCTGGCCTTCAAAATGAACTATTATACATAACAAGAATAGAGATTTGCATGTATTCAGTGAAAATGAGATGTTGAATGTGCTCAATGAAAATGATATATTTTCATTGGTTGGAATGATATATTTTTGTGGTCCTGTGCTGTTAAAACTGTTGCTATCAATATGACTATGGATTAATAGCAATTTGAATGCTCTTATTATATTATTATGCCCTTCTCGGTTTTTCTACTTTGTTTACTCTCTGAAAATGTCTCTTTTAATTCCATAATATTAAAAATTCAATCAAAACCCTAATTACCATCTCATTTATCATTTCAGCATCAATTTCCAAATTTTCACTTGCCCTAAAAGGCCATATATTATAGCATCTTTGTATTTATGGTTGTCAGATATTTTTCAAGTTCTACCTACACTTTGTTGACTTTTCATTCATCAATAGGGGAGCAAATTTACAAGTGTGTGACCCGATTTTTGGTTGGAAGACTGGTCCTGCGACTTAGGAAGAGGCGAACTCGATTTTAACCTCTTCTAATTGATATGGAATTGTCACTATGTTTTTGCAGATAAAACGTAGAAAACTCTCTATTAAGCCCATAGGATAAAAATGGTCTTTAAACAAAGATTTTGAACTCAAGAGTCGATTACGGATCAGAAAAAATATTAACACCTCGCCTACCTATATTAAATGGTACTTCGCTAATTACGTAGACTTTTATACCCTTAAAAATTATTTATTAAAATTCAATTATTAAAACAAAATATTTTATTTTTTATAGTTGAGGTTGAAAGATTGATTAATTTGTTCGCTTGATTTTTGTTTATTTGGAAAATACCGAGAGATTTGGTGGAGTTGATTTTTATTGATTTTAAAATGCGTATAATATATGATTGTTTTAATTCAATGGAACTAATAAATTAGAGACGGTGTTTGTCGTAGTCTTTCTTCCTATTTTCAGATAAGTTAGAGATGATGAACCATAACCATACTATAAAAATTCTATAATTAATTAAGTGATAAGATAGTTTTGAATTATTATTTTTATATTGAATTAATAGTTTAGAGACAGTGTTAGTCTACACATTCTTCTCATTTTCAGAGATGTTATAGACGACTCGAATCATGATCTTATTATAAAAATTTCATAAAATTCATTTAGATGATAAAATAGTTTTTAGTAATTTTTTATATGAAATTAATAGTTTAGAGACTGTATTCTCATTTTCAAAAAAGTTATAGACAACTCGAACCATGACCTTACTATAAAAATTCCATAAAATTTATTTAGGTGATAGCATAGTTTTTAATTGTTTTTATATTGAATTGATAGCTTAGAGATGATGTTGGTCGTAGACTTTTTTCTCATTTTCAGTGAAGTTAAAGATGACTCTAACCATGATCATACTATAAAAATTCAATAATTTCTTTAGGTGATAACATACATAATAACATCATTTGAATTGTCAAATGAAAGCAAAAAAAAAAAAAAAATTGGGAGACCAAAATTTAATTCACATTGTGATGACTAAAAACCAACTGTCTCTGTATGCATATTATAGATTAAAATAACTGTGCCTTAGCTTAACAATTGTTACACAAATTACATGATATGTCCATCCTTGTGCATCTTGTTCTTATACATGAGTATAGTATTAAATTGTACAATTTCATCTACCAAAGTCAGGAATTGGAACATAATTTAATACTGATTTCTCTCTTAACTACATGTAAGTACATTATAGGGGATAACACTAAACTTCTTACAAGTATGGAAAAAACTACATTTTGGATGTTTCTCATGTCACCAGATTTTATAAGTTCTAATTAACATTAGTCAAATGGAGACATGCATATATGAATTAAAAAATAAGAAACTTTGCTAAATATGTATTGATTGAGCAAGTAAATGGTAAGATTAAAAATATTGCACATCATATATAATGCTTATTAAATTCTAGTTACAAATATTGTCAACAAAAGCTTATGATAAGTTAGGTAAAAGAAAGATCAAATAAAACTTTTTATTAGCCGTATCTCGTATCGGAAGCAATCCTGTCTGAGGCAGAAACATTCACAGGTATGTAGGGCTAACTTTCTCAGCGAGTATTTTTTTTCATCCACAATACTCGAACTCAATATCTTACTTTAAAAGAAATCAAACATGTACGACTTGAACCTACACTTACGTGTTTTCAATTTAGTTTAAAGACACTTATTTATCCGTGTATCTAAAGGAATTAATAATTAATGGTATTAATAAAGAATGATACAAAGATACATAGTACTAATTGAAACCAGCATATCATGATTTTAGAATTGTAATGCATCAAAGTGACAGTTTGGCCGAGTGGTCTAAGGCGCCAGATTTAGGCTCTGGTCCGAAAGGGCGTGGGTTCAAATCCCACAGCTGTCATTTTTTATTTATTTATTTATTTCTAAAATCACATTTTTTTGTATATATTATCGTGATTTTATGCAAAAAGTTTATTGTGCAATGAAACATCATTCTCACTACAACATGAGGAAGAAATTACAAGGTACATGGTATATAACAGAATATACAAAATAAGTTACATAATTTAAAGCTACACAACCTTTCTCTTAGCATAGGCCACTTTATGTGACTAACAATATAAAATTATAATTCTCTACAAAACAACCTTTTACTTTCATGCTCTCCAATACAGATACATTTCAATAGTAAAACAATTATATCTACTCTAAGAAGCCATCTCTGATGTTTCCTTCTATACATTATTAGGCCTTCATCTATGAGGCGGTGGCATGTGGTATGGCATATGACCAAAGTTCATTACTGCACCAGGAACAACGGCGCCATGAACCGGGGCTCGCACACCATAAGCCATATGAGGAGGAGGAAGATTCACTGGTGTGCCAACTGCAGATACAAGGGGTCCTCCTCCTATAGCCTGCCCTACAGTGGGAGGACCATATAGTCCTACAACCGAGGCTCCAGTTGGGGTTGGAGGGCCTTGTTTGGTTAGTTTTCCAGTAGAATTTCTGGAAGCAACATTTGTTTGACTGGTAATTGGCCCTAGAGCTGCTGAAACGTCTCCGTTGTTCACGCTTGTGATATCATGTATGCTGGATCGCCTTCTATCTTTATTCATCGAGTTCAAACGAATGAAGTATTTTTGGGCATGACTTGCTACTTGTGTAGGTGTTCTTGTTACCACAGTTCCTAGATATACTTCGCCAATCACCTTTTCCATACTTCTCCAAACCAAGAAGAAATAACCTGTTTAACCAATTTGAGATTTTGAAAAATATTAATTAGATAAAACAAAGCTTAGCAGTAATAATAAAAGAGCATCAGTAACCTGAAATCATGTCTCAATATCAAAGGAAAACAAAAAAAACAAAAGCTCAAAAGCCTATCAAATGAACATCAGTAACAATAAAATTGCAAAATCCCCAGACTTGTGCAACCACTGATCTTGAATTTATGACTTCTAAGAGGATAACCTCTAGCAATGATCAACATCATACCGGAAACCAGAAAGATCTCAAGGGTACTATTAAATAATTGTTATAAAATGAGAAGTACTATGCATAGGATGACAAAATCTGGAAGAAGTAAAAGAGCATAACATAAGACATTATGCAAAGGTAGTTTTATTCTTAGAAAGCTAAAAGAACAAGAACCAATAATGAACCAAGTATATGTACATTTATTAATAGAGATACTAGTTGAGTTAGTTAGATTGGTTATAGTTAGTTGGATGCTGGTTAATGGTTATAGAGGCTAGCTACTATATAAGCTCCATTGTACACTCTTTGTAATCACCTTCTCTCATTTTATCACATTCAGAATATTCACACTCAATTATTTTCTCTCTTTGGGCTATACCATGTTTTCTAACATTTATCTTGTAGAATTATGCCCACCTATTCTATGGAACCATAAATGCTGTCAACCTGTCTGTGCATACTTCATTCTTAGTTTTTACTCACTTCATCCTCACCTTAAAGCATAAAGCAATTCCATAAGCTGGTTAAGTATCACCAAATGCAATGGTTTAATAAAAAAACTTCTAAAACAGTTTCTAAAAACTCTCAAACTAGTAGAGATTGGAAGGGCATTAAACTGACAAAGTTCATATGAATGAATTAATTAAAATAAATATGGAACCTCTGGTGGCATGAATACACCAGGATACTCAGATTTCTCAGGATATAGAGTCCATGAACAGATACAATTTACATGTAACCTCAAAAGCATATGGCTAAACAAAACAAAATTCAGTCAGAAATAATTAAAAGAGGCGGACAAGTGCACGAAGTTCCAACCTACTAGGGATCTGGGGAGAATAGATGTATGCAATCTTACCCCGTAAGCATAAAGAATGTTTCCCGTCGGACAGAAATAGTAGCAAATTAAAAATATGTAACCTACCTTATGCAGTTTACTAGAAACATATATACCAGCATATATGGATTTTCTAAATGTGCAAGCAAAGATAATAACCTGTGTTCTTCCTCGGTCCAGGCAATACCCTTTCGTCGTTCTTGATCTGATTTTGAAACCTTAGGATTGGACTCATTGTTATAATTCCAGAGACTGCTTCCCTTCTTGTCAGCTCCTTCATTGCTCGCATGGCTTGTTGTGTCCTCGGGAGAAGAATGATAAGATGGCAGAGGCACACAACCAGATTCGATCTGGTTAATGTCGTCAACCAATAGCTCATAGTGATGTTTAATCTCTTCTAAAGTTTTCCCTGGTACATCGGCCACAATCTTCTCCCATCGATCTGAAGCGTCCTCAAGATGAGTTGCCAAAGCATTTTCAAATGCTTTATCTTGCTCTAAGCTCCACTCAGAGCTACTACCAACTTTATCCACAGCCATCTAGTCTTGAATGAATCAACTTCGGATTTTTATCATAGGACGGAAAGGAAAGGTTTTTATCTAATAGCTAACAATCTTAGGTGAAACTCACCTTAAATTCCATAAGCTCTATGGTTTTGTTTCATGAGAACTATAGAACTAGATTTAACAATGAATACTGAATAATTCTAATACTAACTTTGATGGTATGCTATGTTTTTGGATCAGCCTACACAGTCCAATCCAGAACTAAAACCAACAAAGGTGACAGGAATTGGAGAACAGAGTTTATTACCAATGAAATGCCAGAACTCTCTGAGGTATGTTAAATTTCGACGGCGATTTTGCTTCAGGATTCATAAAAACTGAGCTCTTGTGAATTTGCTTACCCCTATTGATGAATGAAAAGCCAACAAAGTGCAGTTAGAACTTGAAAAATATCTGACAACCATAAATATACAGATGCTATAATATGTGGCCTTTTAAGGCAAGTGGAAATTTACAAATTGATGTTGAAAGTAATAAATGAGATAGTAATTAGTGCTTGGTTTGGATTTTTAATATTATGAAAAGAGACATTTTCAGAAAGCAAACAAAGTAGAAAAACCAAGAAGAGCATAGTGGATAACAAGAGTATTCAAATTGCTATTGATCTGTAGTCATATTGATAGCAACAGTTTTAACAGCACAGGACCACAGAAATATATCATTCTAACCAAAGTATATAACATTTATAAAGTTCATTTTCATTGAGCACATTCAACATCTCATTTTCACTGAACACATGCAAATTTCTATTCATCTTATGTAACAGATGATAGTTCATTTCCAAGGCCTTTAACCCTGAAGGCCAGAGGTAGAAGAAACAAATAGTAGCACTATCCAGGTTGAAATTTCACAAAAGAAAAAGGTTATAGTAGTAACAAAGTGATTATCAAACAGGTTCAAAAATCATTTTTACCAGCTTGGATATCAATAAAAGCATCATTCAGTAAAAGTTTGCAAAATGGTCAATTTCAACAAGTAAAAACACAGCTTAACATACCTTAATAAAATCAACTATAGATTCCATTTATTTAGGTTATTTTGATTGTTTTTGTTTATTTGAGGCATGTTTTTAGCGTTGCTATATTGCAATGGTGAAGAATGGTAGGCTTTCTAGTATTCTTCCTCCCATTACCTCTACCATTGATGAACCAGTATTGCCAATAAGCTTCTTGAGAGATCCAAGGAAACCTTCTTCCAGCTTAAAAATACTATACCAAACAACCATTGAACTTATGGAGCCTGAAGAAAACTGTTCTGTTGATGGAGAGGATCCAATGTTGCAGCACTTAACATAGATTATCTAAGCATTGGAGTAAAACTTCTTTATTGGCAACATTGTGAAACAGCTTAATACCCACCTTCAATTGTTCTAGTACCATATATATCTCATCGCATTGGGGGTGGGAGTGATCTTCAGCATTGAAAGCATGCACTTTATTTTTCACTTCTATCCAACTACAACCAGAAACCTTTTTTACACCCCTTTCTCTCATCAATCTTGTTACACTAGCCTTTTCATTCCACATCTTCTGACGCCCATACATGTCACTAAGTATAACATAAGTGCAGTGTTCCTCAGGCTCAAGCTCTAGCAAAGTTTTTGCTACATCACTAGCTAATTCAATATCACCACACATTCTACAAGCACCTAATAAAGTCTTCAACACCATTGTGCCAGGTTCAAAAGGCATTGTTTCTACCAAAGCTTTTGCCTCATCAAGATGCCCGGCACGACCGTAGAGGTCAACGGCACAAGCGTAGCGCTCCATTCGCGGTGTAATACCAAAATCAGACTCCATGGACTCTATAAAGTTGCAACCTTCTTCTAATAGCCCATTATGACTACATGCAGTTAGAACTGCAACAAAGGTTATATGATCAGGTTTCACCTTTCTCTCTATCATTAAGTGGAAGAGCTCAAGTGCAAAATTTCCTTGTCCATGTTGGGCATACCCGAAGATGATTGAATTCCAAAGAATTGCATTGTCTTTGGAAGTTGCTTCAAATGATCTCCTAGCATCTTCTATAATCCCACATTTAGAATACATGAAGATCAATGAACTACCGACATATTTATCGGTATCAAAGCCTACTTTAAGTGCTAACAAATGAACTTGTTGACCTAACTGTAGTGTTGCTAAATCTGAGCATGATCTGATAACAGCTGAACAAGTATAGTGGTCAGTTTCTATGACTAGAGATCTCATCTGTACAAATAACCTCAAGGCATCTTCATTCAAACCAACTTGTGAATACCCTGCCAAAATAGTGTTCCAAGTGCAACAATCTATGAGACTCATGGCATAGAATATTTTTAATGCATCTTCCATGCACCTATTATTCAATTTGAGGTACATGGAAATCAAAGCATTAGAAACTGCTACCGAATTCTCAAGCCCCCTTTTTATTACCAAACCATGTAAGGTTTTTCCATGGCTTTTATGCTCGGGTGCATAACAAGCACTGACAACCCCAGTATAAGTGTAAATATCTGGCTCAAACCCGAATTTTTGCATATCAATGAAAACTTTAAATGCAAGATCTTTTTTATCGTGCATCAAGTAAGCTGCAAGCATAGAATTCCACGTAACCAGATCATGACACACAACAGCGCCATTGAATACCCTCTTAGCATCAAGCAGAGACCCGCACTCTGAATATGCTGTGATCATAGCATTGCAGATAGTGTTAAACGATTTCAGCCCATGTTTTACAGCCTTACAATGTAACTGCATAGCCAACCTGTAAAACTCGACGTCATCAAGCAACGTCAAAAGAGGAGAAACTGTGCCATCGTCAATTAAAAAACCCTCCATCTCCATACATTTAAGTAAATGAAGTGCCATACCATGATCACCAACTTGCGAGTAACCAGAAATAAGCGCATTCCAAGACACGTAGTTACATTCTGGCATACACCAAAACACAACAAAAGCATCATCAACTCTCCCACACTTGGCATACATGTGAAGCAGGGCACTACTAGAGAAAACATTCTCCAAAAACCCCATCTTGAACATAACCGAATGCAGTTGTTGCCCGAGCTCAAGCTCGCGAGCACTAGCAACACATTTGAGAATGCTACCGAACGTATGGGCATCAAATGCCACCCCAGACCTTGTCATGGCTTTTAGGAATTCCATAGAAGAATGAATGTCAGCAGAGTTGACGTATCCGGAAATGATGGTGTTCCAAGAGACGGTATCCCGGTGGGGCATTTCATCGAACAGTCGGTGAGCGAGAGAGAGTTGGCTGCATTTAGCATAACGACTTATGATGTTGTTGGTAGTGTAGAGGTCTAAAATATGTCCTAACTTGATTGCCATAGAATGGGTTGCTTGCAAATGAAGGAAAGTGATAGAGGTTGTGGTTCGAATGAGAGAGTGCAACCTCTTCATTATCACATATCAGAAGAAAAGTGAAGCAGAAAGGATGGACCAAAGGAATTGCACAAAATGTATCATTTTCAAATGATTTTGAGCTGACCTTCGCTCCCGAGCAGTATGCTTTGCTGGTGTCAGATCATATGTATCAATTGGTCCGGAAGATTAATTTCAAGGACGAGGATTGTACCTTTGGTTCTAAATCTGGTGAGATTGAGCATATTTATTTCTGCTAGTGCATGTTATAGACTTTTCTTTTTTCACATTTGTATGTGTTAATTTACTATTCCTTTTATATCTAAATCAATCTTACCCAATTTAATAAATTTTACCACTTCTCCATACAAACTTAACATTTTTCTTACTAATGCCTATGGTCATTAACATTACCCTTAAATGTAAAGTTGGAAAGTAGTTGAACAGAAAGAAAAAAAAGTAAAATAATGCTTTTTTGCCAGAAAATTATCAGACATTTAAGTTCACTAACATTACATGTCATGCAGAATTTGTTGATGCCATTCCAATCTCAAATGATGCCAAAGTTGCTTATGAACAATTCATATTAAGATACCACTTACCAACATATTAAGTTGCTTATGAATAATTCATATCATGATGACCTTCTTACTATGAAAGAAACCATTATACTGCCTGTACTTGATTTCATTCACCCTCCACACTCCAATCAAATCTGATTGAGGTTTCACTAGTTATAAATTTCCTAACTTTATAATATACTCAATACTTACAGGTATAACCCATGGAACTCATTCGAGACCTAATATTGTGATGATCATTATACAGCGAGGCCCCGTAATCCACGGGCTTGCTTACGACAGATTCCTGCTTCGCATTCTGTTCCTGCACTGCCCCGAACACTATCTCATTGGTTGTCTCATGGCTCTGCTCATAATAAGTGTGAGGGATCGATGACGAATACTCATGGCGGTGATGATGTTTTTGCTGTGGCTGCTGAACATCTCCATCCCATCCACTATAGAATGCTTTACTTTGCTGCAATTGTCGCATTTTTTCTGCATCCTTGGACATGAAAGCGTATGTTTTTCGAGGTGTGGGGCTTCTTGTATCAATAGAAGGAGGCTGATCCTCATTGGGAATCACAAAACTTTCCTGCACAGGCCAAGCATTTGCTTGCTGCTTTTGAGGTGGCTGGAGCATGCTCTGTGGGTTTTTTCCGAAACCGGGAATTAATCCTACCATTACCTCCACCATTGATGAACCAGTATTGGCAATAAGCTTCCGGAGGGAATCAAGGAAACCTTCTTCCAGCTTATGAGGTTGGCATGCTGATGGAACCAAAGGAGGACTGACAGATTTCAAGGGCATTGCTGGAACCTCAGTCTTATCCTACAAAAAGGAAAACAATACTAAGCACTCATTGATTGAATTAAATTCATCTCAAAACAATTCTCATGCAAGGTTGATTTAGTATCATGTATCAGATGGAAGAATACAATACTAAGCACTCACATCCCGGATTGCAACAATCGTACCAAGCCTGCGCTGCAGCATTGCCAGCATATAACCAAAGAAGCCAGCCCCAGCAAGCATTGCCATCCCTGCAAAATTGAAGTCAACCGATCTAAATTCACAATCGATACTTAACAGAACTTCTATAGAGAATCTCAGATGATTTAGTTTACCAAGTGGGAATCCACTGCCATATTGATAGGCACAGTCATCGAAGCGGAGTTGGATCTCCCTGATAGGCACAGTCATCAACATGATCCCCTACACGGCTCCGTTTTCCACCAGCAATTGTTGTCACCCCTAAAATTAGAAACCTTAGATCAATAAGAAGTGAAGCATAAGAGTTTAATTATTAGCGAGCCTACAGTGCCACATGAGTTTGCACACATACATGGAAACACAGGATCCATGAGTTGCCTAAAATTTCTAGCAAGGGAAAGGTTGATTTAGGCGGACAAAATATTCTACCTGAATCGCTAATTTTCCTAATTGCCATATTTGAAGTATCTGCGACATAAATATTTCCTCGATCATCAACAGTTATCCCTTTTGGGTGGCTCATCCTAGCCTCCCCGGCCTTTCCATCAACATGTCCTGAATATCCTTGGGCAGATCCTGCAACCAGCTTCGGTCTGCTATCTGCGTAATTGCAATGAACATGATCTTCTCGAGTGAATAAAATATAAACATCCAAAGGGTTGATTTGCCAGACAAATTATATTAAAAAGAGGTTGATATAGGCAATGTGGCAGGTCTAAAAAAGATTATAGTGAAACTTTTGCAAGAAATACAAAGGATAATGATCACATAAGGCAAAAAAAAAGCAGACTTCTTTCTATAGTCAGAAATGCAGAACTTTATTGTCTTTGAAGAACAAAGTTGTGTAGCTCACCAGTACATAAGCACCAAATCCATAATAAGGTAAATTCTATGTAAATAGACAAAAATGACCAAAAGAACACAGAAATAGACAAAATTGACCAAAAATTACATAAATAGAATGAATTTTGCCAATCACTCTGAACCATAAGCTACTACTCTTACACAAAGACAGTGAGGATGAAATCTTATAAACGTTGCTATTAGCCGAATCGAGAATGAGAAGCTCCCCATTGGGAAACACCTCAATAGCATAAGCTTCAATTCCAAGCTTGCTTCCATCAAACACAGTCTCCACATTGTATCCACTATCAAACTTCATCATCGACCGGCTCGAAACTGCTGCAACATAAATAAATAAAATTAGTTCAGCATAAAATGCATAAGATTAAACAAAAGAAATGCGGGTGAGCATTGCAATAGATCTAAACCTGTTTTGGTGATAGCCTTGAGTGACCAGACCCATTTGGTGAAAGCAGGCACAGAATTGGAAAGAAACCCATTAACAATTCATGAAGATATGAAGCGTAGAGCAAAAAAATGAGCTAAAGAAGTGAACTTGGGTCAAATGGAAGAAAAACAAAGATGCATAGTTACTTACTTGCAGGTGAAGTAGTGGATGGTGCAGCAGAGACTGAGAGGGTGAAAAATAGGAGAAGAAGAGTGTGATATAGAAGTAAAAGGTGGATACCCATTGTGGTGAAAATGGTGTAGTTTAGTGTGTGGAAATGGAAGGTTTGAAGCAATGGTGGAAATGGAAGGTTTGAAGCACGGGTGGAAATAGAAGTGAAAAAACATGAAACTCTGTATTTTTTGGTTTCAACTACAAAACACTCAAACAAGAGCCTATTGGTGGGGGAAATGTTATAATTAATGAATTTAATGTCGTCAACTTCATTTTTTACATACAAAAATAAATATGAAGATGAAGATGATAGGAGATTTTTTTTACACTTTTTTTATTTATTTAATTACGAAAATTAAAGAAAATTTAGACCATTTATTTTCATTGGAGATAGGAATGGCAATTAGTGGAATCGGGGTTGAGTTTATGCTTATCCAATCTTGAACCTGGAATTCAAAACTTGAACATGAATTAAGCGAGATTGAACACAATGATATTATCTTGAACTCATTGAGTTTCGGGTAACCAACCTAATAGGAACCCGCCCGAAATATATTTATATATAAGTTATATATATGTGTTAAATTTTTAGATATATATATATATATATAATATATATATATATATATATATATATATAGATTTTATATATGTATATGTGCACTTTTGTAATTTTATATATACTAATAGGATTTGGGATGAGTTTAGGGTAGGGTATTAATTATATCAAACTTGAACCCGAACTCGAAAGTTGAACTTGAGTAAAACTCAAACTCAATTACATCGGTGTTTCCCAGTTAAATTCAGGTTGAGTTGGTACTCATGGATTCAGTTTTCATTGTCATCTCTATTTGTGTTATCCAACTACTTTGTGTTATACCATTTGTCATAAGGTATCAGAAAGATATTTAATAATTATAATTTTAGACAAGCTGTTCATCATACGGCAACAGGTCTTTGTCTTTGAGTTTCATTTTTGTGAACAGGTCTTGAAACATGATGTCAGCTGAACTGGCTTGGTCAACAAACAAACGTCCCACCTTTTTATTATTCATTTTGGCGGTGATGACGAGGAAGTCGTCATGACCGCGAACGACGCCTTCATAGTCACGGTCATCGAAGGAGATCGGGGGTGCTGCCTAGTGGCCCTGAGACTAGCGAGGTTTTTGGACAGTTGATTGCATGATCTCCCGAACATACCTTTTCTGGGCGGCCTAGGATGTACCACCAGCAGCGAATCTGCCAGATATGTTGTTGATGTCCACCGGGCTCCATTGTCGCCTATTGTTGGAGCGATATTGGTCTATTCGATCTCTGTTCGGAGGATGTTCCTATTGATTTGGGGACGTCTCCGAGGGGGACTGGATTGACGTAGAGGCGACGATCACGCTTAGCGGGCCCGAGCTATAAATTTCCGGAGGTGCCCGACTTGGATCAGGTCTTCGATAATGTCCCTTAGCTGGGTACATTCTTCTGTTACATGGCCGAAGAAGGTGTGGAAGTCACAATATTTGGAGCGGTCTTAGGTCCATAATCTCCTGCTTGGATTGGGTTTGGGGAGCTGGACTAAGTGAGCGGCCATAACTTCTTGCAAAATTCTAGTTCGGCTAGCATTAAGGGGGTGTAAGAGGAGTATTCGGGTTGTCAGGATGGATCATCTCGAAGGTGTTCGTGTGTTTTTGGGCGTTTGGCTTCCCGTGACGGGAGTTGGTATTCTCTATGCTCGATGGGTGGGCATTTAGGATGGGTTTCTTCTAGATTGATGAGGTTTCTTCTACATTGATGAATTGTCGAGCCTTAGATCGGAGTTATTCCATTGTGAGGTCTGAATATTTAGCCAATTCTTGCGTGCAAGTTTGTCACCAAAATATGCACTGCCACCTCCGGGCTCAGGGTGCGAACCTTCATGGCTTCTGAGTTGAATTTGTCTAGGTAAGCTCGGAGAGGTTCATGGGACTTCTGCCGTATACCGGACAGGGTGTATGAAGAGCGAGGCTGTTCTTTGCTTGTTGTAAAGCGGATGTTGAATCCATTGGCGAGAGTGGCCCATTGCCGATGTTGTTTGGTGTGAGCTGAGTAAACCACCACAGGGCAGCGCGTTTTAGAGTAAGAGGAAATGCTCAGCACATGATCCTGTGGGTCACTTGTTCCATTGTACTTCTCGATGTTGCTTGGTCGAGTGAGATGTTTTGGGAGTGGTGAAGACATAATGGTTTTAGTGAAATGATGTCTTGCTCGTGAGGAGCTGTGGTCGTCGGGGTGAGTTACCTGAGTGGTTTTCGTGTTTAGGGGGCTACTAGCTTAGAGGCTTCGGCGGATTCAGCAGAGTGCTCATCGGCAACTAGCCGTGAATGTCCATTACTGGGTTCTGGTCTGTGTTGGCACAACTCGGCTAGTAGTTGGGCCTGTTGTTGGATAATTTGGCCTTGGGTTTGGATCATGTGGAGGATTAGTTGGATGGTAGGTGCTTCTGGGTGGTGTTTGGGGGATGACTTGGGCTAGCTTGGTGAGATGGTTGTACTAGTATTGGGGGTTCAATGGAAGGGGTGTCATGATTCGGGTTGAGCAGTTCTGCATGGCTATATGGTCGAGCTTGGTTACGGATGGTCACCATGTTGTAGGTAAGCCACAGACGGCGCCAATGTTCTTAACTGTAGAGAGCGGATGGTCGGGAATTGAGGACGGATTGTCGGGAATTGAGGACGGATGGTCAGAAGCTGAGGATGGATGTTCGGGAAAGTGTATGAGAGTAGGAGACTTGGTCGGATGATCGTCTCGACCCGTCGGAGAGGGTACTTGAAAAGGTTCTCCGATGATCAAGTCAGTGGAATATTATAGAGAGAGAAGGGGAGTAAATAAGAGAGAAGTTAGAGCAATAAGTGCAACAATAAATGAGAGAAATGAGAATTAATTATACTCCTTGTGTGGTCTCTTCTATTTATAGACCTTAGGAAGTGCTGAGATGGCATCTGGTCATTGGTCAGCACCTAACGAGTACAAGGGACGTACTCTGGTCGTCCTTAGTTGGCATGCAGATCTGTCCTTGTCGATTTGTCGGGGGCAGGTAGAATGTTCAGGCAGCGTGACAGGTAGTCTGGGGTCTGACACTGATGGTGAGTCCTTGGCGCATTAAATGATATATCAAATGTGCATTAAATAGCATGTCTGAAGTGCATTAAATAACGTGTTAGAGGCCTTAATGTTGTCAGTCCGGGTATGACCGGGCTGGAACAGTTGCCTCCAGTCTATTAAGCCGGCCAAGGGTGACTGGGTTAGCAGACTCTTTGGAGTTGACAGCCCGGGCTGGAACAACTCTCATCTTGTCTTTCTCTCTTGCATGATCATTTAATTTTTTTTCATTTTTATTTGATCCTCAAACATCTCTTTTGGACTCTGGTTTTAGTACAACTTTCTGGATCTTTTGCAGAAATGAGATTAAGTTTGTATATCCATAACGGGCAACCTTAGTATTGTACACTTATGTCCGACCAAATAGAATGTGGATGGCCTTCATGGTAACACATGATAGAAACCTTTGTCACATTACTTTCCTATTAACAAACCCAACTCCCTGGTCAGTCGTTCGGACTTTCCCATCTTCACTAAGCCACTACAACTTATTTGGTCTAGCATGTAGTTTAGTGCTTAAGCTCGACTTGGACATTGCAACATTTGTAAAAACTCCCCCATCTATAATTACGGAACAATTTTTCCCATTTACTGACACCTAGTGTGAAATATATTTTCTATGAGATTTCTATGCAAACCTTACTTTATTCCCCAATAGTCTCTTGATCATTAGCAAATCCCCTCCCATAGGATCTACCACTCTTCTGCTCTATTGCCCCTTTTCCAGTTGACCATTTGATAATTTCTTATTTGTGTAAATCAATGTAATAATCATGTAAATGTAGAAAGTATTTGGGCTATGTGTAGCTAAAAATTACTTGCTGGAGAGCTAGCTCTACATGTTATAGATATTTTCAACTTGAATATAATTTTCTCCCTAAAAAATATTTATGGTCTAGACAAAAAAAAATCATTTACTAGATATTAATGTCAACTCAGATATACCAAAAGAAATAACCAAGGACAATCAGTAACTATAAATGGTAGGAAAGGAGTCATCAAAACATATGGAATTTGAGTTGGATAAGTTTTGATGAAAGCCTTAACTAACAAGAAAGACTCACCCATAACTAAAAAGAAAGACTCGAAGAGAAAAGTGAATGATATATAATTGTTTATGCTAAAAAGTATGTTAATCCAAATTTCAAATTTAACAACGCTCGTAAATTGAACGTTGTTAAATATAAAGCGAAAGGGAATCAATAACGCTCGGTAAAGCAAGCGCTATTAAATATGACAGGTGGATATACATTTAATAGTGCTTACTTCTATAAGCGTTGTTGAATGTATGACACAAAGATTTAACATCGCTCACTGAAGTGAACATTGTTGTTTCTTACACATTCAACAATGATGACTTTAGTGAGCGCTATTAAAAGTCATACATTCACACATTCAATAATGCTTACTTCAAAGAGCATTGTTAAAAGTCAAACATTCACACATTTAGTAATGCTCGATTCAGTGAGCGCTTTTAAAAGTCACACATTCAACAGTATTTGCTTTAGTGAGCGTTGTTGAAGTCATACATTCACACATTCAACAATGTTTGCTTCAGGGAGCGCTGTTAAAAGTCACACATTCACACATTCAACAACGTTTGCTTCAGTGAGCACTGATAAAAGTAATATATTCAACATCGATTGTTTCAATGAGCATGGTTAAATGTCATACATTCAAACAATACTTGTTTTAGTGAGTGTGAATCTTTGCAGCTATGTCGCGCCCCGATTTTCGGTTGCACGACCTTATTAGAGTTGCCACTACATTTTTTCAATAAAAAATGTAGAAATTTTTTTTGGCCCAATCACATTGGGCATTGGACTTTGATATCCAGGTTCGGGAGTCGTTTACACACTAGCGAAGGTATTAGCATCCTAGTTGCCCGTTTGAACAGTACCCTACTATATTGCATGAATTATTAATTGTGTTATTATTATATTTTTACCAACAACAAAATTATTTTATTATTATGTTTGACAAGAGTGATCTTGGTCCTACGTATCCCTTTTTGGGAATCAAGACTACATAGTTCTTTGGGTAGAAAAAAGTTTGTTGGTTGGTTTAATTTTATTTCTAAAGTTTAAATTATTTTTTTGAAAACAAAAAAGATATGAGCGAAGCATAGCCCTTATGTCTGATACCGCATCTCATATTAAAACTTGGTTAAGAAACTCTAATTTATATTTATTTATTTAAAAACCTGTTTTTTTTTAAATATGAGCGAAGCATAGTCCTTACGTCCGATACCGCATCTCATATCTTAAAATTGTGGTAATGTGATTTTAATATTTTTAAAAATACATTAATTATATGACTTATCATTATCAATTTTTATTTATATGACTTGTCATTATCAAGTTTTATTATACATATAGATGATAAAGAGCAGTGGTGATAAATAAAAAATTAAATACATATAAGAAATTGAACTTACCTGTACACATGAATGAACAACTATTAATTGGGAATGAAGACTCACAACCGGAGAGAATGTCTAGACCAACTCAACACATCCATGTATGCACGTTGGGTCTCTATGATTCCAATGAGTCAACAATTATTCCCAAGGCCCCATGGTAATATACAATTTTTTGCATTTTTAGATGATCGTTATGATTTCTGGTTGTGTGATATTGGTGGGATGATTTTGGATTGTTGTGTGAAAGATAATGTTGAGGGTAAAAAATGATTGATGAGTGAATTTTTGATTATTGTGTATATGAGATTTTGAGGTTGGTGTGAATGAGAAATTTTGAGGTTGTTGTGGACGAGAGATTTTGTGTATGAAAGATGATGTTTAGAGGGATTTCGGATTCGTTAGGAAAGAAAAAATGGCATGAACATTTTTTGGATTTTTTCTCAAGTGTCCCGTCTCCCCCTTTTCTTTGGTGAATAATGCACTCTATTTATAAGCTATGTATTTTAGCACATGTTCAAATCAAATGTAATCTCCTAATTAATTCAAAGGAAAGAATAAATGGAAACCTGATTTTTGTTTAAAAGAATTTGAAGATTTGATTTCATCATTATGGCACAATAATTAAAAATTCGAAATTTAAAAATAATCAATAATTAAAAAATCGAATTTACAATATTTTGGTTTTGAGACTCTTAAAAATGTCATTTTTGATTAGAAAATGCCCAAAGAATTTTTCTTAAAAATTTTAAAATTATTTTAATCCTCATGAGTATAAAAATACTACTTTTGACTCCAAAATACTTAAAAGTGACTCAAAAAATGTTGATTTGGGTTCAACCAACAAAATAACTCTTAAAAGCATTATTTTATTTTTGTAGAGTCATAAAAAATATTTGTTCTTCTTATTTTGATCATATAAACAAAGTTAATGGTATTTTTCATGATGTGATTTTTCTAGAATTGATTCTAGCTAATAAGTGACCCTTAAGTCACTTAAAAGCCATTTTTTATTTTTATTTTAATAAAATGCATTGAATATATGCTATTATGGAGTTTTTGATCATCAACTAATATTCATTTCAATGTTCTCTTTTTATTTTTGGAAACAAATTATTAGGAGGAAATTGAAATAAAACCCATTAAATACTAATGGAATCAATTAAAACTCTTTTTGAAATTCAACTTGAGATTCAATTTTATGGGTTGAGCCATTAAGCCCCTTAAACATTAATTTTTTTTTTGTTATAATATTTTTGAAAAGGTATTTTAGGCAGGACAAAATTAGGTATTCACAGCTGCCCCTCTTTACCTGTTGCTTATTGGACAAAACTCAAACTGAAGTTTGAAGTATTGTCCTGAACTCCTGATAAGTAATAGGTAAAGAAATGAATGATGATTTTGTTTAGGCTTAAAATATATTTTTATTGGTGAGATAAATAGTGATGTTCGAAAGATTGGTTTCGAGGTCATCAAGCACGAGGTCCTCGAATGCACAATTTGAGGTCGTCAAACACGGGGCCCTCAAATTTTAAAAGGTCAGGCATGCAGCCTGAAAGGGTTGACTTCAAGGTCGTCAAGCACGGAGTCCTCGAAGGCACAATTTGAGGTCGTCAAGCATGAGGCCCTCAAATTTTAAAAGGTTAGGCAATGAGCCTGGACAAATTGACTTCGACTTCGTCAAGCACGGGATCCTCGAAGACACAATTTGAGATCGCCAAGCACGGGCCCCTCAAATTTTAAAAGGTCAGGCATGGAGCCTGTAAAGGTTGACTTCAAGGTCGTCAAGCACGAGGTCGTCGAAGGCACAATTTGAGGTTGTCAAGCACGGGCCCCTCAAATTTTAAAAGGTCATGCACGAAGCTTGGAAAGGTTGACTTCGAGGTCATCAAGCACGGGGTCCTCGAAGGCACAATTTGAGGTTGTCAAGAACGGGCCCCTCAAATTTTAAAAGGTCAGACACGGAGCCTGGAAAGGTTGACTTCGAGGTCGTCAAGCATGGGGTCCTCGAAGGCACAATTTGAGGTCGTCAAGCACGGGGCCCTCAAATTTTAAAAGGTCAGGCACGAAGCCTGGAAAGATTGACTTCAAGGTCATCAAGCACGGGGTCCTCGAAGGCACAATTTGAGGTCATCAAGCACGAGGTCCTCAAATTTTAAAAGGTTAGGCACGGAGCCTGAAAAGATTGACTTTGAGGTCGTCAAGCACGGGGTCCTCGAAGGCACAATTTACAATGGTTAATATAAAAAGTATAATTGTATAATTGTTTGGATATGTGCGCATGAAGTTTATGTTGATATTTGTACTATAATGATTAATGTATGAATTTGACTATGCATTGATTGACATGAGTGTGCATAACGATGCTTTTGATGCATGAGAGGTGGTTGATGTTTAACATAAGAAAATTAGGGGTTTAGGGGTGTCCTTGTTTGAATGCTTGTGTATGTATGAATTTTATGTTGATATTTTTATGATTAAAGTGAGTATGTATTGACTTGAATATTAATATGATTTAATGTATGTATGTCTTGTATATGCATTGTTTGTATATCATGTATATGCTTTGTTTCATGTTATTAATGAGAATATGCATTGACTTGAATATTGATGTGATTTCATGTATGTATGTCATGTATATGCATTGTTTGATGTTATTATTTTTTATGTATATGCATTGTTTGATTAATGTGAATATGCAATGTTTGATGCTATTATGAGAGTATTTGTTTTATGTCATGTATGATATAAATATTATATGTTTTTCGAATGTAATAGAATGAGAAGTAAGACCGATGAACGAATGTTCTAATGTATTTTTCATGATTTATTTATATATATTTTGGATGAAACTCAAACTTTTGCATACTTGACTGAAGCGACCCTTAATGCATGTTGTTGATTGATACCATAATTTTTCACCCATCAAAATTGACCTCAGTTTAGCTAAAGATGCCTTTCTTTTAAGGTGGTCTACAAAATTACCTTAGTATAATTTTGACGATAGTGACTAAACTCAGTCATACTGCCCCAATGTAGGTTGATTGAGGAAATCTTGCCAAAGCGTTGATATTTTTTAGCAACAAAAACCGCCCGAGTATGCCTATTTTGACATCTTGTCTTCATTCAGGTGGTTATTGTTTATAAACTGCCACAATTTGGATGATTGATAATGAGTAGTAGTGAGACTTCACCTTAAGGGTGTTCATTTAATTTTCTCTAATTTTTGCCCAAAATACCTTATGTAGGCATATGTCGGGAATTCTCTTATTTTATTATGATCACAAGTCACCTTTGGAGGTTTTTGACTTAGAACCATTCCCCTTTTCCTAGGTTGTCCATATGGATTTTCAACCTAACATTCTTTTTTTTTTTGCTTTTTCTTCTTTTTTTGTTCTCTTTTTTTTTGTTTTTCTTTTGTGAACACCCTCGAATGTGGTTATTTGTCCTCTTCTTGGTTGAGAGATTCTGGCTTTTTGTGATGGAATCAACTTACATAGGCATAGGAAGCCACCTTACCATTGCCACAGTTTTGAGTTTCTTATAAATTTCCAATAGAAAATGAGATCATCCAACAACTGCCACAATTTTGGGCCTCTTATAATATTCCATCAGACAATAGGATCAACTCAAAAACTGCCCCAATATGAGATATTAACGGTCATCTTTCCCTTTCAATTGTGCTGGTGGGCTTAGATTAGAAAACCTTAGGCCATGAAACATCTCAAAATATGCCCCAGTTTAAGAGGTCCTTACTTTTCCTTTTCATACTCCTTATTTCATGAATAACTCTTTAAAAAGAAATACTAAAATAATGATCATACAAACTTTGCAAGTGTTTGGGCTATGAGTGGTGATATGGTAGTGATGATGATATGATTTAATTTGTGTTTTAAGCTGTGAGTGATGATGAGGTGAGATAATATTGATAAGATAATTTTTAACCCTATGCATTAAAGATGAGATATTTTTATTAAAATTTATGAGTTTTCTAGAATCAGCGATATTTTTGACATGATGCACATCTTAGGCAAATAAGTCTTCGACAAGGTCATTTTAAGCTTGTATCGTGGCTACGCTAAGGGGTTTCAAGAAAAGGATATAAGGCTCAAAACATATGCTTCCCATACCCACCTTCCACCTTTCTTCTTTTTCCTATTTTTCAATAGTTTTCTAGCATAACATTCAAGTATTACGAGAATTTTATGGATAAAAATGGCCTAAGATTTAGGCGAATATTTATTCATGAATGGTTCATTTTGTGGTTATTGCACTTTAATTTGCCTTAACTTTTGCCTGAGATATTAATTGAGGATTCTTAGCAGACTTTTTTTTCTTTGTTTTGTTTTTTTTTCCTTTTTTGGCCCTTTAAGCAAGGAACATTTTTTCTATTCTCTTATCCTTCTGTTATATGATCGACGTAAAAGAATATTTTTTCTTTTAATAATTGAATGTCAAGGAAAACATTTGAAAAACTACCCTCCCTGAGTTATTAATATATTGAGGGTTATTAAAAAATTATCTCCTTTCATGATGTCTAGGCTCAAATGGGGTGACTAGGGATATATCCATGATTTTAGGAATTAAAAAAATGCCTTGTATCATCAGAAAAATATGCTTGAAGATGTACATCATTTTTTGTTCTTACATTTGCATTATCTTCCATTTTATTTTTGAATCAAATATCTCATAGTAATACATAGATTAATTTATTTAGGTTTATTTTGTGGTGTTTTTTCGGTTGATGTGATTAGGTTAATATGGTTGATAGGGTGAGGTATAAGATGGTGAAATTTGCATAATCAATGCATTAGTACATACTTGTTTAAAAAATATGCATTTTAGAGTAAATCATTTTTCATAAAAAAAAGAAACACGGATAGTGTCAATGGTCTTGGCCTTGACTGGGGTCCTCAAATGAAAATTTAATGGGCCTCCAAATTTAGTTGGGGTAGGATAAATTGCATCATATCTCTATCTTCTTGAATTTATTCATGTTCAACTCTGATCACATTCAGCCGAGTCCTACAATAGTATTCTTAAAACCAATTCTGCAATTGATGAGTTGATGAATGCCCTTATCAATATGAACATGAAATGCATATAGAGAAATAATTTTTATTGATGCGAAGTATGAATAAGGTGAACATTTTTTTATCATGCATGTTACATGGATTGATATGCAACATATAACTCGAAATGATGCATTAAATGGTGGATGAAATGCAAGGAACGTGTATGACTATGCATATGTTGATATGTATGAATAGTGTGAGGATGCAAATATTTTTATAATGCATAAGGTGTATGAATGCATGTAATTTTATTTTTTTATCGGATGCATGAGATCACTAAAAAGTGCAATTTATGATGTGTCTGACTTTGAATACATATATGAAATGTTTTTTATATGAGAAGATTTACGATGCTGAATGTAATGATATGGTAAGATATGAAATGTTATAGTAATGCATGAAGTATAATGTTTGAATAATTATTTTACTAATATATGAATGAATGAATAGGTGAGTGTGTATGAATGATGTATTTATTTTTTAAAGTGTATGAATGATGTATTTATTTTTTTAAAGTGTATGAATGAATGAAATAATTTCTCTTTTTGAGTGCGTAAATAAATGCATAAGCGAATCAATGAATATTTTTTTATTTTGAATGCAATGAATGAATGCATAAGTCAATTAATGAATATTTTTATTTTTTTAATGCAATGAATGAATGCATCAGTCAATCAATGAAGATTTTATTCTTGAACATAATGAATAAATGCATGAGTCAATTAATGTAGTTTTTTTTTAATTTTTGAATGCAATGGATACATGCATAAGCCAATCAATGAAGATTTTATTCTTGAATGTAATCAATAAATGTATGAGTCAATTAATGAAGATTTTTTATTTTATTTTTGAATGCAATGAATAAATGCATAATCCAATCAATGAAAATTTTATTCTTGAATGAATGCATAAATGAATGAGTGTTCGAATAATATATTTTTGGATGCATGTACATATATATGCATGTATGTATTCAGTATCATAGATATGGTATAATTAATAGGTTTTGTGGTTTATCTAAGACTTTAACCCTAAGGTGGAGATATAAAGCCTTTATATAAAACATCTTATAAGGCATGCTTATAAGGTGCCCAGATTGCATCCAATTACAAAGAGAGGAAACCCAAATACCCTAGGGATTACAAGTGGGGCCTGTAATCCACACCAGTAAGGCCCATGATATTTGGTAACGACATAAGTGGTTCATCATGCCAATGTAAGTGAAGTCCTACGTCCTCACCGACAAGGTGGATGTCCATTCTACTCTAATGCTCGGGTATAGAGCATATACTTATGCTAATATGATAATGTGTTGTAAAGGATAACAATAAAATAAAATAAACTAAAAATAAAAATAAAAATCCATGCATTTAGAGTTTATGGGCCCGACTCTCTAAAAAAAAGGTCCCGATAGAGTCGCCAGCTATCGGGCCCCGATTTTCGGCTGCACGATCTTATTAGAGTCGCCACTACATTTTTCCAGTAAAAAATGTAGAAAAAACTTTTGGCTCAATCACATTGGGCCTTGGACTTTGATATCCAGGTTCGGGAGTCATTTAACATTAAAAACATTTTTTTTTGTTATAATATTTTTGAAAATGTATTTTGGGCCGAACAAAATTAGGTATTCACAAGCTAAAAAACAAAACCTCACATACAATAATACACATATCATTTAATTTTCTAATTTTCCAATTCAACTTCTCCACGGGTTACCCTTCTTTCTCTTTTGTTTTAGCTTTCTCTCTTCAAGCAAGTTGTCAGTTTTTGGTTTCTCTCTTCAAGCATAAGGTGAAACATTGTTATATATTACCTCATTTATTTCTCTTTGATTCACTGTTGTTGTTTGTAGTTTCATCTATGTTTACTGATTATTTTTTAATATAGTAAGCAAAGTATAAACATTTACCTAAAATTGAGAAATAAGAATATGTAAATAGATAAATTAAAAAAAGAACCCAATGAAAAAATTAAAATATATGGAAGGCGGATGTGATGAATTGTAGAAGGCTCCTCCAATGTCCTTGCTTTTGATTTTAATATAGATACGATGACAACAAATAATCCTAATAGTTAAACTAAATATACTCCTTAATCATTTTCAATTGCTCAACATCATATAAATGATTAAAGTCAATGATATGGAACTACAACTTATGCATCCCCTTAAAAATAACAAACATAATAACTAGGCATTCATAGTTATGCAACAAATCCAATATCTTAGGAATAAAAATTGTCCACTACCTTATGCCATTATAGTTATTACAATACTTGAGCACTTTGGAATCTATACTGTTGGAGTATCCAAGATATAGTTAGATGTATGGGATAGAAAAATTGATCTGGATGTGATCCATAAGATGGGCATCCTTCTAGACCCGATCAGTCTATAGTTCAAGCATCAAAATAATCTCCCTCCTGCACCTTTGGATATCGCTGCATCTACACAACCTGATCCTCAATCTCAATTTTGAAATGGAAAATAGTCAAATGATGTCATCATGATTGACCTACTTAGTTTTGATGAAGACAAAGAGTTAAATAAAAGCTTAAAGACTTGGGCATCACAACAAACAACATACCGAAAACTCAAGGTCAACGTTGTAGAACTTAGGATTGTTTTTATATTCTAGAGTCCTAAGAAGTTTACCTAGTATTGAGTTTAGGTTAGGTAAACCCAAGATGGAAGTCTCACATAAAGTCTAAAATGAAAATCATATAGGTATCACATCTACATATATATACATATATTATATGTAAGATTATGCATTTGCATTAGGCATACATGGTTTTGTGCATAAAGGAATCAATCATTTTAAAAACCATGAGTTGCATGCTCTTTCATCATATAGAGAGTTTACCATACATTTAGAAAACAACCATTTTCACACATACTAATCGATTAACTTTATTGATAATCGATTAAATCTTGTTGAAATCCGTTAATCGATTAAAGACAAGTGTAATCGATTAATATGAGTTACAATAACTAACCTCCTATGATTTCTGGCTTATTAATTGATTAATAAGGTTAATAATTGATTAAGCCATAACTGGAAAAAAAAATCCAGAAATACGTTAATCGATTAACATACTATAAAATCGATTAATGTTAGTAAGAATCAGTTATGAACATAAGCTATTATTTTAATCAGAACAATCAGTTTTTTAGTAACATATTTCGAATTTTCAATTCAGAGAGAGAAAAACTCAAGATTCTTATAGCTTAATTTTCAAGGCTATCTTGTTGATCTTTGAGAAATTTTTCTTGCATTCTTTTACAAGAGAGAAAAGAGAGAGAAAATAGAGAAAGTCTTTTCCAATGTATTGAAAATTTTCAATCAATTGAAAAACCTTGCATAATCTTCAAACTTAGTGTTAGGGTCTTTTTGTGAGAATTATGTCAAGGGTTATAGTGCCAATTTCAGAGTTTGTATCCCCACAATTTGGTGTACAAAGTAACTCGGTGAATTTTCTGTTATTCAAGGATAATTCTCATGATGTATTGGTATCACCACAAATAGATAATTGGGTGTCTTCACAAGGCTGGAAGTCTTCAATCGAGCGATAGTTTCGGTTGGGGCCAGTTTCGCAAATGATGTGGTATCCTACTAGGCATGGATAGTGGTCAAACCGAGCATGTAGGCTCAACGGATTCAAGAAGGAAGTTCTTGTTAGGGTTATTGGAATGTGATTGTAATTTAACATACATTTCTAATAGTGAAGAAAAATCTCCCAGATCAACCGGGAGGCCTGGATGTAGTTTGCAAGTGGACCCGCAAACGAACCAAGATAAAAATCATTGAGTACCTTTCTCTTTCTCTATCTCTTTACGGTTCTGTCTTAACTTGCTTTTTGTGTTGAATTACATTCTGTGATTAGTGCTTACTACTGTTAATCTGTGAATAATCACGAATCAAATTAGGATAGTAAAGATCATAAACCATCATTGTTTTCATCGCAAGAAAAGTCTGTTTTTCAAAGAATCATCAATCATTATAATCAATTAACGAGCTAACTATAATCGATGAAATCAACTGTAATTAATCATTTAACCTTGTTGATAATCGATTAACTGCAGCAGCTTTGTATTATGCGCATAGATCAAAAAGGCGAGATTTGTGATTCGTTACACCTATTCACCCCCCTCTAGGTGTACTTTACCTTACTGGTACCCAACAAGTGGTATTAGAGCTAGTATGAAGGTACTAGCTTGACCGCTTAATTTGTTGATCGTAGGGATTATCACTATAGGTTCCACTAACCCTTTTAGTGGTGATGGCACATCCATCAACCGCCCTCCAATTTTCAGTGGCGTGGGGTACACCAACTGGAAGGTGCACATCAGAATCTTCATTGAAGCAATCGACACAGAGATTTGGGACTATGTTGTCAATAGGCCTTTTACTCCACTACACTTGGTGGATGGTGAGTCCACAGAAAAACCAAAAGGATTGTGGACTGACGGAGAGAAACATAAAGTCCAGCACAATCTCAAGGAAAAGAACATAATAACATGTGTCTTATCATACGATGAATTCTTTAGGATTTTATAGTGCCTAAATGCAAAAGAAATGTGGGATTCTTTTCAAGTAACTCACAAAGGCACAAGTGAGGTTAAGCGCGCAAGATTGAATGTGTTAACACATGAATATGAGATATTTCATATGTTTCCAAACAAATCAATAAATGAAATGAAGAAAAGATTCACTCATATTGTTAATCATTTAATTGCTTTAGATAAGAGTTTTGCTATTGGTGAACCTACTAACAAAGTGTTGGGTTGTCTTGATAGGAAATGACAGCCCAAGGTAACGGTAATAATGGAATCAAAGGAGTTAGACACAATGCCTCTAGAAACTCTCTTCGGCAAACTCCAAGATCATGAGATGGATTTGGGACGCTTAACAATCATGAAGATTTAGACAGAAAGGAAAATAGAATCTCTCCAAAAGCTACATCATCACAACAACAAGAAGATAGAGATGATGAAGATTCTGAGTCTGAACTGGATCATTAAACCTTAACTCTCCTAGTTAGAAAATGTGGCAAATTTCTCAAGAAGAAAGGAGGGTTCAAGCGTTTTCAAAAGAAAGAGGCGAGTGATTCAACCAGAAGAGGCAAAGCTCCCAAAGATCGCCTAACTTGGCATGAGTGTGGCAAACCAGACCATATGAAATATCAATGCTCGAGTCACCTCAAGAAGGTTGAAAATGAAAAGAGCAACCCCTGAGAATTTAAATCCAAGAAGGCCTATATAGTTTGGGATGTACCGGAGGACGAAACAATAACTAGCACATTCGGTAAAGAGGAGACCGCTAAACTATGCTTGATGGCAAATGCTTAAGAAATTGGCAGCTCAAGCGATCCGGATAACATGAGTGTGGTACACTTTTCTAACACTTCTTCATGCTCTGATGAGTCTCCTACTTATGATGAATTGTATAGTGCTTTTGTTGAGTTACATGAGGAACTAAAGAAACTAGCTAATGTAAATATAGATAGGAAATGAGTCATCATGTTGGATGAAAATAAAATAACTAAGATGCAAGAAGAATTTAATGAATTAAAATTAGAAAATGAGACTCTAGATCTTATTTACTCTTCCGTCTCATATAGTTGCGCCACTAAATTAATTGAGACTCCTATATATGATCACTGTGATGTTTTGAATGCTGAAATTTCTTATTTAAAGGATAAATTAGTAAAGTTCACATATAGTAGTTATAATCTATACAACCTACTTGCTGCATCTAGAAATGTAGGTAATCATGGAGGCCTAGGCTATAAACCAAAGAATAGAAGAAAATCATATAAAAGAGAAGTGGCTCACATACATAATAGGTTTAATCATAACATGCCTACTTGCTTTTATTGTGGTAAATATGACCATACATCTATATCATGCTACATTAGAAAATATGGAGTGCCAAATGGCAAATATGTATGGATGCGAAAAAGGAAAGACTCTTTGATTACTAACAAGAAAGAATCCAATATAACTTGGGTACCTAAACAAGGCAAGCAAATTGTTTTTCACGTATGCCTTCGGACTCAAGGACAACACTAGTACTTGGACAATGGATGTTCGAGGCATAAGACGGGTGACAGATCATTGTTCCTGGACCTTTCACTCAATGGTAAAGGTTATGTCACTTATGGAGATAACAATAGAGGAAGGATACTAAGTTTCGGAAGAATTGGAAATGTTTCATAAGCCATAATTGAGAACATGTTGTATTTTGAAGGGCTAGAGCACAACCTACTAAGCATTAGCCAGTTGTGCGATAAATGTAATAAGGTATCTTTCGACTCAAACTGTTGCATCATTTGTGACGGGGTAATAATAATATTAAGTTCATAGGGCATCTAGTAAACAACATCTATATGATCGATTTGGATGATGTCACCACAATGTTTTCAAAATGTTATATCATTAAAGAGAGTGACATATGGCTGTGGCACAGACGAGTAGCACATGTCCATTTAAAGCATCTAACTAAGTTATCATCACATGATTTAGTTGTAGGACTACCAAAGCTTGATTTCAAATCAAAAGACTATTGCGACACTTGTCAAAAGTGTAAACAAGTAAAGAGTTCATTCTCGTCAAAAATGTGATATCCACAACAAAACCTTTGGAGTTACTCCATATGGATCTGTTTGGACCATCAGAAATAGTGAGCTTTGGTGGTAGCTACTATGCATTGGTAATTGTTGATGATTTCTCTAGATATATACATGGACTTTGTTTCTTACTCTGAAAAGTGATGTTTTTAAGTCTTTTAAAAATCTGGCTAAACAGCTAAAAACCCAATTTGATCACAAGATAGTTTATATTCACAATGATCATGGTGGGGAATTTAAAAACCACCTATTTCCAAATTTTGCGAGAAGCATGAGATCCTACATTAGTATTCAGCTCATCGAAACCCTCAACAAGATGAAGTTGTTGAGAGGAAAAATCAAGTATTAGAAGAGCTAGCTAGGACAATGATAAATGAAAGTAAGGTCCCTAAGTATTTTTGGGCTGATGCAATGCACACTGCTTGCTATGTAATAAACTGAGTGCTTCTTAGGCCTACACTCTTAAAAACGTCATATGAGTTGTTAAAAGACCGAAAACCTCATATTTCACACTTGCATGCTTTTGGATGTAAATGCTTCATATTAAATAATGGTAAAATATTACTAGGAAAGTTTGATTCGAAAGCTGACGAGGGAATATTTTTGGGGTACTCTGCTCATAGTAAAGCATATTGAGTCTTTAATAAATATACGATGCATGTTGAAGAGTCTTTCCATGTAAAATTTTATGAACCTTCTCCAAAATAGAAGAGGAAAGTTTTGTGTGATGATGTTTCAGGTGCCTTGGAAAATGCATACACAAAGAGCATGGAAACCGAGAAGGAGGATCAGGAGGATCAAGAAAAAAATTCAGATCATCAAAATATGCAAATGGTGTGGATGACAAAGAAAGATCATGCACTCGACAAGGTCATAGGTGATATCTCAACAGGAGTGGTAACCCGTAACTATTTCCGAAACTTTTATAATTTTGTAGCTTTTGTGTCTTAAGTTGAGCCTAAGACCATATATGAGGCCATACAGGATGAACACTAGGAAATAGCTATGCAAGAAGAGCTAAACTAGTTTGAGTACAATAACGTATGAGACTTGGTCCCTAAACCTAAAGATCATCCTATAATAGGAACTAAATGGGTCTTTAAAAATAAATTTGACGAATCTAGTTTGATTATATGAAATAAGGCACGTCTAGTAGCCAAAGGGTATAATCAATAAGAATGCATCGACTATGATGAAACCTATGCCCCTATTGCGAGGTTGGAGGCTATCCGAATGTTATTAGCCTTTGCACCGATAATGAACTTCAAACTATTTCAAATGGATGTAAAGAATGCTTTCTTGAATGGCTATATTCAGGAAGAAGTATATGTAAATCAATCGCCCGACTTTGAAAATCATAAATTCCCTAATCATGTATACAAACTCAAAAAGGCGCTATATGGTCTAATATAAGCTCCTAGAGCTTGATATGATAAATTGAGTAGTTTTCTATTAGAAAAAGGATTTGACAGGGGCAAAGTTGATACAACTCTCCTTATATTAAAATCAGAAAGTAATATCTTGTTAGTATAGATTTATGTGGATGATATATTATTTGGTGCTACTAACGATTTACTTTGTAAAGAGTTTTCTGATCTATTGAAAGGGGAGTTTGAAATGTCAATGATGGGAGAGTTGACATTCTTTCTAGGATTACAAATAAAGCAGATAAGCAACAAGATATTCATTTACCAGACAAAATATTGCAAGGAACTACTTCAAAAGTTCGAGATGGATAAACGTAAATAAGCGACAACACCCATGGCATCATCCTGCTATCTCGACAAGGATGAAAAAAAAAGCAATAGAGGTAACAAAATATCGTGGGATAATTAGTTCTTTATTGTTCTTAAATGCTAGTCACCCCAATATAATGTTTAGTGTATGCATGTGCGCAAAATACCAAGCCTCAGCTAAGGAATCTCACTTTACTGCTGTAAAACATGTTATGAAGTATCTTAAAGTAACATCATCTATTGGTTTATGGTATCCTAGGGATGCTTCATTATCCCTAATAAGATATTCCAATTCTGGCTTTGCGGGATGCAAGTTGGACCAGGAAAGTACTAGCGGGACTTGTCATCTCTTGGGCAGCTTCCTAGTATCATGGCATAGTAAGAAGCAAGCATGTTTTATTTTATCTACCGCCGAAGCAGAATATATTTCCGCCAGCGTGTGTTGTGCTCATATATAGTGAATGAAGCAGCAACTATCAGACTTTAACTTAAAACTTGTAAAAATACCAATAAAATGCGATAACACTAGTGCCATAAATCTACCAAAGAACCCCATTCTACATTCTAGAACTAAGCATATAGAGATTAGACATCATTTTTTAAGAGATCATGTACAAAAAGGTGACTACATACTCGAATTTGTTGAAACCTCGAAGCAATTGGCAGATATTTTCACCAAGCCCCTTCCATGGGATATATTCTTTGTGTTGTGCAGAGAACTTGGCATACTTGATGAAAATATCTAAACTAACTTGCTTTAGGGAAATTTTGTGCATTTGCTTGATCTTGAATATATGGTTATAAGTGACATATGTTATGAATGCATGATTCCTTGCCTAAACTATCTTCATAAATGTTTTTATGCTTCTTTGTTAAAATCCTTTAGGTTTGTGTCTTAGCAATATCACTTTTACATATTCTAGAACACTCTAAAATGCACTGAAATCAGTGATAGTTCTGTCAATAATCGGTTGTTATGTGCTTTAATCGATTAATTCGAGTTCCAGTAACCAAAATAAATTTTCATCTCGTTTTTTAATCGATTAACACACATCTTAATCGATTATATGGGCTCAAAATTTTAAAAGTTTGAAAATTTTCTTTTGAACTACTTATGTACTTGATGCACTTATTTTGTAATGTCTCGTAAAACTATGTTATTAACTTGGATTATGCTTCAATTATTGCATGAAACTTTGATTTTATCTAGTTGTGTATCTCTACTATTGAATGGTTAATATGATTTGTATGTGATCTAACCAAAACCATTAATCATTATATGCAATGCATGTCAAACTTACACATATAGATATATCTCGCAATCAATTTATGTCATAATATGTCTTTATTATGAATAATCGATTAACTCCGTGAAAATAATCGATTGATGATAAACATTGTGCACTTCTTCAATGTTTTTAGGTTGCTTAATCGATTATCCTTGATTACTTAATCGATTAAGACCAGTGAATTTTGTGTATATCTTTCCTTGCTTTTGGCTATTAATATCATACTTTATCATAGTTTTTTGATCATGCCAAAAGGGGAGAAAGTGTTGTTTGAGCTATTTTGAAGGTTGCAGTGAGCTTCCACATATAATCAAAAAATGCTACCTTTGTGTCACCTCTTACATGGTTGAGGGGGAGAACGAAGTTAGGGGGAACAGCACATTCTGATTCAACCATTGTAAACACATTTTATCCAGCTTCAAGCCATCAAATAGAGGATCTGTTTTAGAGTTTGTCATCAACAAAAAAGGGAGATTGAAATGGCAAATAGTCAAAGGATGCCATCATGATTAAACTACTTAGTTTTGATGAAGATAAAGATTTAAATGGAAGCTTGAAGACTTGGGCATCACAACAAACAACATACTGAAAACTCAAGGTCAACGTCGTAGAACTTAGGATTGCTTTTATATTCTAGAGTCCTAAGATGTTTGCCTAGTATTGAGTTTAGGTTAGGTAAAGCCAAGATGGAAGTCTCACATAAAGTCTAAAATAGAAATCATACAGGTTGAGGCATCACATCTAAATATATATATATATATATATATATATTAATAAATTAACTCTATTGATAATCGATTAAATCTTGTTGAAATTTGTTAATCGATTAAGGAAAGGTGTAATCGATTAAAAGGATTTACAGTAGCTAACCTCAAAGGATTTCTTGCTCATTAATTAATTAATAAGGTTAATAATCGATTAAGCCATAACTGAAAAATTGTTTTCAAGAAACACTTTAATCGATTAACATACTATATAATCGATTAATATCAATTAGAATAAGTTATGAGCAGAAGTTGTTATTTTAATCAGAACTATTAGTTTTTTAAAAATAAATTTAGAATTTTCAATTCAGAGAGAGGGAGAGAGAAACTCAAGATTCTTAGAGCATAATTTTCAAGGCTATCTTGTTGATCTTTAAGAAATTTTTCTTGCATTCTTTTACAAGAGAGAAAAGAGAGACTTTTTTTTTTCTAATGTGCTGAATATTTTCATTCAATTGTAAAACCTTGCATAATCTTCACACTTAGTGTTAGGGTTGTTTGTTAGAATTATGTCAAGGGTTGTAGTGTTGAATTCAGAGTCTGTATTCACACAATTTGGTGTGCAAAGTAACTCGGTGAATTTTATGTTATTCAAGTATAATTTTTGTGGTGTGTTGGTATCACCACAAATAGAGAATTGGGTGTCTTCACAAGGTAGGAAGTCTTGAATCGAGCGACAGTTTTGGTTGGGGCCAGTTTCGTGAACAGCGTGGTATCCTAGTAAGTGTAGATAGTGGTCAAAACGAGCTTGTAGGCTCAACAGATTCAAGAAGGAAGTTCTTGCTAGGTTTATTGGAAGTGTGATTGTAATTGAACATACATTTCTGATAGTGAAGAAAAATCTCACAGATTAATCGGGAGGCCTATATGTAGTTTGTAAGTGGATCCAGAAACGAACCAGGATAAAAATCCTTGAGCACCTTTCTCTTTCCCTATCTCTTTACGATTCTGTCTTTACTTGCTTTCTGTGTTTAATTGCATTCTGAATTTTGTTAATCTGTGAATAATCATGAATTAAATTTGGATAGTAAAGATCATAAGCCATCATTGTTATCATCACAAGAAAAATCTTTTTTTCAAAGAATCATCAAGCAATATAATCGATTAACGAGCTAACTATAATCGATTAAATCAATTGTCATTAATCAATTAACCATGTTGATAATCTATTAACTGCAACAACTTTGTATTCTATGCATAGATCGAAAAGGCGGGATTTGTGATCCGCTACCTATTCGCACACCCCCTCTAGGTGTATTTTACCTTAGTGGTACCCAACAAATTTTATCCCTGCCCATATTGTAATGAGCCTGCAGTTCACATGATTATGGATGAGTTGGTAAATGTTCGAGGCTATATCACTACAAGGATGGATGCCTTTGATGCTTAGACCCAACAAGTTAAGTTTAAACTCAAACGTATATCTTGTCGATTGGACTACATGGACATTGATGATGATGATAATGATGATGATGAGCAAGAGAACTCTTAGTCTTAGGGTTGTGTATCTATTTTTGGTTGTAAAACTTTGATGTTTTCATTTATTATGTCTTTATGACTTTCTGGTTGTACTTGTTTTGACAATTTGTAGTTTTGTATGAACATCTTTGCTATTTTAATGTTTAATACTATATAGATTACTGATTTATATCAAATGATTAGCATATAAATATCAATTGATATAAATCACCTATGGAAAACAAGACTTTTCCTTCTTTTTGATGAAGTCAAAACGGTGAGAAAAGTTGGGGTTGTGAATTATTGATTTAACCTTTCATGTCATTATCTCTAAAACAAATGGGAGAATACAAGATAGTGGGAGCATACACAATCTAAAATCTTACACATCAAGAAAACTGTTTAAGAATCAAAAAAATTCAATGTCAACATGATATTGTTTTGTCATCATCAAATATGGGAAGATTGTCAAGAAGATGTTGCCCTTGATCTTGGTTAGGTTTTGATGAAGACACAAAAATAAGTAAAAGGATTTAAGACTTAGAATCATGCTCAATAAATGATCAAGACATTTAGCTTTATAAAATAGGTACTTCTATCCTAAAGTCTTCACTCTTAAATTTGGTTTTAAATTATCAAACTTTTACCAAATGCTCATAGGAAAAGCTTTTGAAAATTTCAAACTTGGTTTTAAAAGATGAACTTAAATTTTCAAAAAGCTGAGTAACAGGTTACTCGATCTGAGTAATGAGTTACTATTACAGATTAATTGATTTCCCAAATAGAGTAACAGATTACCAAGCAAAAACAACTTAGAGTAACTGAGTACTCATGTGAGTAACCAATTAATGAACATCACAAAAGCTTTCAAAAATCGACTACACGTCTCGATTAATCAATTGCTCATAGTTGTTGCAGCAGATTTCAGAGTCAAACATAAAAAAAGAATAAAAGGGGATGGAAGAGTTGAAGACTTAGAAGCTGCGCATCAAGATTATTTAAAAACATTATTGTCTAAGCTTAGGTATTTTTAATTCTTTGATTTTATTCATTTAAGATTTAACCAAATGCTCTTAGGCTAAACACTATTATTATAAAGTGTTTTAACCTTAGTCAAATTTGTTAAACTTTTAACAAGCTAACTAACGGGTTACTTGAAATGTATAGTGAATTACTAGAACGTAGTAATGACTTACTTGAACTAAGTAATGGAATTATTGATTTCATGTAAAGGATTACTGGTACTCTGTAACCGATTACTCAAACTAAGTAACAAGTTACCCAAGCAAAATAACACAGAGTAATCAATTACTCTAAGAGAATAACTGATTACTCACAATACAAAAACTTATGGTAATCGGTTACCCAATAGAGTAATCGGTTACTAAGAGCTGTTACACCAGATTATTTAATCCAAAATGAACAGCTTTCATCCAAAATAAATGGGGTTCATTCCAATCGACTTCTACCTTCACTTAGGGGTATATTGGCTGGTTAGAAGCCTATTTAAAGGCACTTAGACTCCCTAATTCATACACATTTCAACATTTAATAATCAACCATTCTCTTAAACTTTCATATCAATTTTATGGTTGAAAATCACTAAGTTTCAATAACAATTTTGATGTCAAGAGTTCTTATTAGTTTTTCAAACACTTAGAGAATCTTGAGCATTTGTGATAATCTTTGTGATTAAATTATTGGATTGCAAATTTAGAAATATTATATACTTTACTGCAATCATAAGCTATTGTTATATTCTTCATCTTTATAAAAGTTTGTCGTAAGTTTTCACCATAAGGTGTGGTAAAAGGGAAAGAGTGAAACTAGAAGTGGTTTGGTTCTAGAGTGAGATTTAGTGAGAGCGTAATTAGAGACAAAGTATCAGGGTGACATTTGTATATATTTGACACAACATCAAATAATGGAAGTTCTTATGCTTGCAAGAGAAACTAGATGCAACCTTTAGTGGATGAAGGTGAACTAATATGAATCTTCGGTGTAAACACCTTCTTCAGTTTACTCTTTTACATTCTGCATTTACTATTTTCTGATACTTATCATTTTCCGCTACTTAATACTCTTTGTGTTTTAAAGTTGCAAAAATTAGTAAATATAGAAAAAAACTAATTCATCCCTATTTAGTTTGCCATCATGAACTTACAATTAGCACCAGAGTTGTTGAGGTAGCTCACTATAAGACAGTGCCTTGTCGTGCTATCTTATCTTGTTAACATTATAAAAATTTAAAAAAATAAAATATAAGAATCAATCAACTAATTACTAGAAGAACTATGTAGCTTTAATTTTACTATTGCAACTAGAGATAAGTAGGAGCAGGACTTTCCTGTGAGGTACCAAAAAATATTTTTGGTCTTTATTTAATAATGTGAGGTAAAATTTATGTTTTGAAGGAATTTTCACATGATTGATCTAAGTACCGTTTTTATAGCGAGCGGTATGAGGTGCTTAATACATTCCTCATCCATAACCGACTCCCGAATTTATTTTTTTTCCTGAGTAGATCAATCCTTATTTTTTAAATTGGCTTTTCATGTTTTCCCTCTAAAAAACTTTGATGATGACTCCAATATATTTATTTGTATTATTCTCGTTGCGCTCATAAAAGGGGGTATCAACATCTATTAAAACTCAATTTGATCCCTCCTTGTATTCTAACGAGCCTACCAATCACAGTTGTTGCGGTAGTTATCATATTCAAACTGAAACAACTTCTCCCAAAAAGAATAGATGTCACTCCAATTGATTTCTACTTTCTAGTAAGGGTTGTTGGCTGGATGGATGCCTATTTAAAGGCACTAGGCATTCGTATTGGAAAAATACAATCGCATAACATTTTCCACAACTTTCTATACACTTTAGCAACAACTTGATCAAACTTTCTGAAAATTCTGAAAAATTGTTTAAGTGTGTTTCTTCCAAGTTTCTGAACTTAAACTTTTTCATTAGAGACATTTTAGTATTTGTGTATTACTTATAGTGATTAACACATAAGGATTGAGAGGTGAATTTTTATACAATCTTCGTAATCCTAGCGTTAGATATAACATCTTCATGTAAATTTCATCGTAGAGTGTAGTGAAATGGGAAGAGTGAAATTTAGAAGTGGTGTACTTCTAAATCGTCAGTTTTGGTGAGTGTAATTTGAGACAAAGTCTTAGGGTGAGTTTTGTAATGATTGACATTCATTATAGTAAAATCTCTTTTCCTTATATTATTTTACATTTATGTACTTGATTTTTGTATACTAATTATTATGTTGCACCTTTACTCTTAAACATTTCTGAAGTTGCAAAAATCTACATTAAGTATAAATAACCAAAAAATTAATTCACCCCTCTTAATTTGTCGTCTTAACTTACAAAAATAATATAGTTAAGATTTGAGTAATATATTTGTTTAACTAGTTTTATTATTTTATAATAGATTTTAAGAAAGTAAAATTTTATAATAGATTTTAAGAGAGTATAATGTTTGTTCTGAAATTATTTAAACACCATTTTATAAAAAAAAAATAAGAAATAACAAAATAACAACATAAATAAAGTGATGCATGTTGAAGTCCGAAAATTTTATAATGGGTCTAACTCTTTCACTAGAATTTCCTTCACACATAGAACAAATCCTTAAGACAATAATTTAAAAAAAAAATTAGGCAAGGATGAAACTACACCCACAAATATATTAAAAGAGCCAAGTTACAAGGGAGCCATTACAAGTCCCTAAACCTATAGTTAGGAAGGAGTAATTTGTTTCTATTAAAATTAGACTAAATAAAAGAAAGAGGACAATTCCACCACGAATCAGTCCTAGAATTCACTCCAAAATTAGCCAACTTGTCAGCGCAAGCATTCCCTTCTCTAAATATGTGAGAAACTCGGACTTGCATACCCAACATAGTGTTCCTGCACTTGTGCATTAGGTTGCTTAGCTTCCAAGGAACCATCCTACTACCCATGAAAATTTCCGCCACCCAAGTTGAATCACACTCCAGCCAAATCAAGTGCCAACCTTTCAAGTAGGCAACCTGAAGAGACAAAATTGCAGCAAGAACTTCAACATAGAGAGAATCTTGAATAATGAAGTAAGAAGCAAAGCAACCCAAGCAACCACCATGTTCATCCCTAAAAATAGCACTTTCCCTGCATGCCCTAGAAAGCCCTTAGCTGCACCATCGGAATTAATTTTCACCCATCCAGGTGAAGGGAGATTCCAAATAACCTCATATATTCTAGGAGTCTTGTTGTAGTTGCATTTGACATTGAAAGCTCTGAGGATTGAGAATTCGGTCATTGAAGGCCTTGCACGAATCTTAGAAAAGTTTCTTTTAAAGGAAGTATCCATTTTGATATTTACAGTTGCTTGAGCAGTGGAGATTGCCATATTCTCAAATCTGGCTTTGTTCCTACAATACCAGATAACAGAAATTGAGTTAATATTGTCAGGCACCAAGACCTGCTTCAATTGAGGGCTCCACTTGTTAGAGATTGTCAATAGGCTTTGAATGGAAGAATTGTCAAGGTTGAAACCAATTTGGTTGCTTAACCAGTTCTAGTTAGCAGTGACAAAAGTGCAGTTAAAGAACAGATGATTAGATGATTCTTCACTAGACCAGCACAAGTTGCAGATGGAACCCAAACACATACCCCTAGCATTCAAATTCTCATCAGTTGGCATTCTATTATTGTAGAGCCTCCATGCAACAAAAGATTTTGAGGGGGGATTGAGATTGACCAAATATGCTTGCACGAATTATGTTGAGATTGAGCAGGCTTGGTGAAGAGATAAGCCTCTTTCATAGTTAGGATTCCATCACTAGAGTGCAACCAAGCCAACATGTCATCCATAGAGGCATTAGATATTGGAGTCTTAACTATTTGTTGACACACAAAAGATTGACCAAATATGCTTGCACGAATTATGTTGAGATTGAGCAGGCTTGGTGAAGAGATAAGCCTCTTTCATAGTTAGGATTCCATCACTAGAGTGCAACCAAGCCAACATGTCATCCATAGAGGCATTAGAAATTGGAGTCTTAACTATTTGCTGACACACTTCAGGGTGCAGCCTAGCCATCCAAGATGGGATTATCCATGAAGAATCATGAATGAAGTTAGCAACCTTAGCCAATAAAACAGAGGAGATTGGATTAGGGATACCAAGGAGATCAGTTAAAGGATAGCCCAACCAATTGTCCAACCAATAGTTTATGTTGTTCCCATTACCCAACAACCAGATTGAGTTCTCCATGATCAAATGCCAATACCTTTTTACGCCTGGCCAGACAGAGGACTTCATGTAAGTGGATCTAGACTTTGAAGATTTACAAAATCTCTTCTTATAAAAGGTTGCCCATTCCTGAGAGGATGAGCTCATATCTCAAGCAAGTTTGAGAATGGCAGCCTGATTCATAGTTGTGATTGATCTTAAACCAAGACCATCCTTTTTGATAGGAAAACAACCTTATGCCAAGCAACAGCAACAAGCTTTTTGACATGAGTGTTCCTAGAACAGATGAAATTCCTTATGCAATTGTCCATCATCTTTAGTAAATTGACAGGACAGCTATAGAAATGAAAACTATAAACTAACATGTTGTGGATTATAGATTTAACATGTTGAGATGCAAGACCCTTTCCATTTAGCCAACTTGTTAACAATTTTGTCTGCTATTGACTGCAAGTGAATAGCTTTTGGTTTTCCTTTGAACAAAAGGACACCAAGATAATTGAAGGGCAAGTGGTTAGTTCCAAATCCCAGCCAGTTAGTGAGATTGACAATTTTCCTAGCATTTGCTTGAGTAGAGTAAAACTTGCACTTGTCAAGGTTTAAGCATTGACCCGAGATTTTAGCATAATCAATGAAAAGACCCTTTATAGCTAACAATTCTCTTTTGGTGCCTCTACAAAAAATTAATATTTCATCAGCATAAATAAAGAACATGACTAGGAGTGACAATCCTAGGACCAGGAATTGTGCTAATTCTCCCACTTTCAAACAAATTAGATAAACCTTTGCTAATCACATCTTCAGCCAAACAAAATAGAAGGGGGACAAAGGATCACCTTGCCCAACCCTCTCTTGCAACTGAAAACCCCCACAGATTGAGCATTAACAGAAATGGACAATTTAGCAGAGTTAGGAATCACCTCTACCCAATTTATAAAGGAGTTAGCAAATCCAAAAGTCTTAAGGGTGTCCATA
Organism: Lupinus angustifolius; assembly: GCF_001865875.1. Classification (NCBI taxonomy): domain Eukaryota; kingdom Viridiplantae; phylum Streptophyta; class Magnoliopsida; order Fabales; family Fabaceae; genus Lupinus; species Lupinus angustifolius. The sequence continues at coordinate 5,843,463 of NC_032009.1, read as the reverse complement.
AGGAACATCCAATCAATAGTATCCAAAGCCTTTTTGACATCCAACTTGATTGTTAAGTTACCATCAAAGATCTTGTGATCAAGGAGATTAATTGCTTCAGAAGCAATACAAATGCAATCTTGGATATGCCTATCTTTGATGAAGCCCCTCTGCTGATTTGAAATAATTTTTGGTGCAATTATTGCAAGCCTGTAAGCCAAAACTTTAGTGATGATTTTAAATTGAAAGTCTACTAAAGCAATTGGCCTAAAATCCTCAATTTTATCTACACCAGAGAACTTAGGGATTAGAACAATATTGTTTGAATTAAGATTAGGAAGGATCCATCCCTGGATGAAGAATTGAATCACTTATTGGCAAACATCATGACCAATGATATCCCAAAATTCCTGGAAGAAACACCCTCCAAACTCATCAGGGCCAGGGACACCCTCCTCATTCATGGCAAAAACAACAGCTTTAATCTCATCCTTCGAAGGAATTGTGGAAAGCATTGTGTTATCCTCCTCAAAAACTAGATGAGGAATTATAGAGTTGATGAGATAGATAGGATGAATTTCATTCTCTCATGCATACAAGTTGGTGAAGTAGTCTAAAAAATGATTTGTAATTTCCTGTTGATCCAACAAAGGGGTTTCTCCATTTCTAAGCATGGACATAGACTTAGTAACGTACCTGATTTTTGAAATTTTATGAAAGTAGTTTGTGTTCCTATCACCACTAATCTTCCAACTCAATCTGGATTTCTTCCTCTAAAACTCCTCCTCGGAATTTAAAGCAGCCAGCGGATCCTTTTGAGCATGCTCCTCTTGAGCCAGAAGGAATTCATTTTGGCCCTCAGAAGTGAATCTCTGTTGGATAAGCTCCATTGAAGCTAAGGCATTCTTGACCATTAAGTGAATGTTTCCAAAAACCTCTTTATTCTAGATTTTTAAAATAGCCTTAAGCCCCTTGAGCTTTTTGGACAGGACATACATAGGGCATCCCACCATATTGCTAGTCCTGTGAGTCTCAACCACCCTTCTTTGGATGTGGTGTTGAAGCCACATTTTATGGAACCTAAAATGAGTTTGCATAATGTTAGAACTAATGGAATAAAAAAGCATTAGAGGATGGTGATCAGAAGTAGATCTAGGAAGAGCGTAACAAGAGGTGTGATGCCAAACTGAAAGCCAACTATCATTAGGGGTGTAAAAATTCGGTTCGGTTCGGTTTTTGGTGCATTTTAGTGACCGAACCGATAAAAAAATATGGTTCGGTCCCGCTCAATTAACCGCAACTTTAACTATAAGAACCGAACCGAACCGCTCTTGAATGGTTCGGTTCGGTTCGGTTCCACGGTTTTTACATTTACTTTTAATAAAAAAAAATATTTCATCAATTGAAAATTCAAAATGTATTACAAGAGATATTGTTTATCATAAAAGGATAAACATTACTACTATTATTATAAAAAATTATGAATCATATATAACTATACACTTCATGATTAGTAACATATATATCAATTAGTAAAATATATAATAGTTACATTTATAACCTTACATTCATAATTAGTAACACATGTAACAATACATGTATAACAATATATGATATATGTTGGTTTCAAACTCAATATCACAAAAATTGGAAAATATGTTCCAAATCATAAGACATTAGGAAATATTTTAGTAACTAATAACATATATAATACTAACTTAATAACAATTTAGTAACATATGTAATACTACAATTCACACAAAAATTGATAATTTAAGCTAGAAATTTGGTTGAAGAATTTAAACAATAATAAAAATATTATTTCTTAATCCCTAGTATATATTTCTTTAATATGCGGTTCGGTTCGGTTCTAACGGTTACTAAATTTATAAAACCATAAACTGAACCGAACATAAACGGTTCCTTAAAAAAATAACCGAACCGAACCGCGAAACCAAACCGCACCACATTTTGCGGTTTGGTTTGGTTCGGTTCCATCGGTTTCGTGGTTTAAACCGGAACCGCTTACACCCCTAACTATCATTGTAGATTGTTCTGACCAATATTCTATTAGAGTAGGTGAACTCAGCTCCCCTAGTCAGTATGTGATGCAAGTTACCAACCTCAGAGAAAATTTTGAAATCCTCACAAGCAGTTCTGTTAGGCAAAAAGGCTCCTCTACACTCATTGGCTCCAAGGACAGAATTAAAACCTCCTTGCAACACCAAGGACCATGATTGGCAGAAATCAGAGAAAGAATGTCAGACCACAAGGACCTACGCATCAAGTATTGAGTGTGTGCATAGACAACACAAATGAAAATTTGGTGATTATCCAAAACCAGGGAAATAGAGATTTGTTGAGAGGTATTAGAAATGATGTTCGGGTTGAGACCAACACGACAAAGCCCTCAAATATTAGGCAATTAGTTATCCCTATCATTCACAATGAAATGCTTTAAATTCAAGGCAGACAAAAATAAGGGATAAATCTTATTAGAAAGCACCATGGGCTCAGATATGAAGACAACATGTGACTTATTTCAGAGCAAAGCTTTTTAAACACTAATCTAGTTTTAGGAATACCCATACCTCTATTGTTCCAATATAGCACCTTCATTTGGAAACATTTAGATAACCACCTCTACGGGTAAAATTAACTCTTTCCAAGCTTTGCTTATGTCTCAATTTTTTCTTTTGAGATTTTGACAAAACTTTTGTGTAGGTCCCCTCCTCAGCTATGTCAGTATCACCCATTTCAACTATAACATTCTCCCCTTCATCAGACCAAAGTCTACCGACAGATTCTTGATTCTTTTGCTGCATGCAAATTGGTCATTTGATCATGAGGTTGGACTGTGAAATTCTTGACTTGTAAGAGTTGCACTCTATTGTTACCATCATTCTCCATTGAATCTTCCACTCTAGTATCACTTGATTCCTCATCAGATGATCCTTCTGAATCATATGCCTCCTCAGTAGGGGGAACATCCTTTTGAAGTTGGTCCTTTTGAAAATTCACACAATTATCAAATTCCAAATTAATGACGAAGTCATTTTCTTGAGTTGCAGTAGTCACTTCCCTCAACTTTTCAAGGACAAGATCACTATTTTGAATTATATTAGGGGTGTTTCTCTTATTACCACTGCTTGATGCAGGCTCATTTTCTGGTATGAGCTTTCTAGATTTCCCCATATGATTAGCTTTCTTAGGTCTTAAAGCCTCAACTCCCGATTCCTTATTAGTTCCCCTACAATTAGAGACTAGGTGTCAAATTGAATGGCATCCGAAGCAAAATTCAGGGAGATTTTCATACTCTATGTAGACAAAAAATGTGAATCCTTCTCTTTCTACTAGGATTTGATTTGGCAGGGATCCCTTAAGATCTAGATCCACCAAAATCCTGGAAAAGTGCCCAAAGGACCTACTTGAGGTTGCTTCATCAAGAGATATGAGGGTTCCCAACCCCCCAACAATTGAAAATAAAATCCTAGAACTCCAATACTCAAGTGGGAGTCGCAAAATCTTGATCCAACATTGCGAATGTGACAGCTTTCGTAGGCTAAGATTAAAATCCGGGGTCCATAGAGATAATCGAAGAAAGCCTGGCTTCAGACTCCAAGATCCAACCGCACAAACTGTCCTCATATCCTCAACCGAGGAGAAAGAAAAATCATAGAACCCTTTACCCAAGGAAATCATGTTCCATGTTCCATAGGGCATGAAGCTTAGTTCTGAGGTCATTGAACTTAATGGGTGTGTCTCCCTTGGATAGAATAAGCCTTCCATTAAGATGAGTCTTACACCGTTGGAGGCTAGCCTGGTACTCCTCCTCCAGAATCTTAATTGTTATAGCATCTCCCTTAATATATGGCTGAGGCAACTAGGAGATGGATATGTCGTAGGTGGCCATGAGAGCTTGAGCAAAGGAATTCTTCGTGTTGAGTTCCGGGATCTTTGGAGCCACGGGTTTGCTATTGATTACCTCTTCAGACACAAAGGTGTCCAGATTTGCCAAGAAGTACCAAGGAATCATTGTTTTGGGATTTAAATACTTCATCATTGTAGTTCCAAGATTGTTGGAGATCAAACCCTAGCAGAGCTTTTTTTACACATCTCTTAGATTTCTCATTAATTCCAGTTCCGAAAATTGATGCAAGTGGAAGAATGAAAATGATGGACATAGATAGAACGAGACGTACTAAAAGCTAATGCCAAGATTTTCACATGTTGTATGCCTAGGCCATGCATCTTTCGCAACAATGAAGGCTCGAGAAACAGGAGACATGTGTCTCTTCTTGGCTGATTGTGTCATTGTTTGGTGCACAAATATTGCAATTTCAATATGGCGGCTAGTGAATGGTAGGTTTCCACATAAATGACTAGTAGGTGGGACTAGGGTTGAGCATGGGTCGGGTAAGGCTTGTCCTTTACCCGATCCTAAATGTTGGTAGGGTCATTTTTTTAATCCAACCTAGAACTGAAGGTAACCTGACCCTAAATATCGATTGGGATAACCTTTAAACTACTCGACCTTAGACCTGGTTAAATATAATGCATCTCTCTTTTAGATAAAGTCTTCTCAATATTGTACCTATTATTATGAATATGTAATTTAACATATGAAATGATATATGTATATATATATATATATATTGTTAAAAAAGTACATATGATGAAAAAAAAGAATCAATTATACTTTCGACCAAAGAGATGTCATTACTCTATACTCAATTAAAAAATAGAGACACATACAAAAATGATAAATGGGTTACCATAGGACAGATTGGATCGGGTTATGCTTATCCCCTACCCGGTCCTAAATATTGTTCAGGTCTAATTTTTGAACTCGAACCCGACCCTAGACCTAATGAGACCAACACTATTTGAGCTTAATCATGATCAGGTCAAACTAGATGAGTGGATAGGATTGGATTCTATTCACCCCTAGATGGGACCAACAATCGACTTGATTTAATGGCACATTTTAGATAGATAGCTAAAAAATTTCGTGTAATAGTTTGCAAGCGGCTGATGACTGCAATGGTTGCTTGACATGGTACAAGATTCAAGGCACAACAAGGGGCAGTTTCATGATGGTTGCTTGTTCTCTATGCCCTCCTCACATTCCTTAATAAAATTTTACTTTGTTTGCTAATAAAAATACAATGACAAAACCAATGGGAAGAGAGCTTTACTCCGATAGTAGTTTATGGACATGAGTTAGATTAATTGATGTCGGTCGTAACTACCAAAATGTCGAGGACATATTAGCTAGGTAAAAAATGTTGAGAAAGGCATGAGTATAGTTATGCCGAAATTCAGAATGATATCATCATATAGAGAGAAAAAGAAAAACGAGATTACCGGTCAAAACCAATTAGTTGTTTTAAGATAAAATTGTTGTTTAATGTACAATTAGACAATTATATGAATGTCTTATACTGCACAATTTATTCATGAAATTTATTACATTGGATTGAGTGAGTGTGTAATACTCTTCTAACAACCAAATTGTAAGAACTTAAAGATGTCAACTGGTGTTTAGATGAATTTTTTTGATATGCATGTAAAGATAAAAATAAAACAGATAAAAATAATTTAATTTATTGGTGTTAACTTTCATGATATTTTAAAAATGTCACTAGTACAATATTACTAACACTTAACGTTAGAGTACTTCTTGCCTTACAGAAATTATTGTAGTTTTCCTTAATTGATAGTCTCATATATAGTAAAATTTTAAATTAATTTCACTAAACAAGACAAATACGAGAAAGATAATTAATACCTTGGGAAAATAAGTGAAAAGAAAACTGCTTCATAGAATTATACAACATAATTAATGTTTTGCTATTAAAGGTGAGAGGTTTAAAAGGAAAAGCAGAAGAAAAGAGGGAGGAAAACAAATTCCCTTTGTACTAACTTTGTTTTAAGCCACTAATAGATACAACACTTATAGTTACTTTGTCCCCAACTTAGTTATTAAAAAATAAAAAAGTAAATATAATCAGAGCTTCATAAAATAATAATGAAGATGATAACATAAACGATATTTATTATTTAAATTGCATTTTGATCTCGTTTACAAGTTACTCATGAGAGGCGAATTAGCAAACATATTACAAGTAATTCAACGCATAATCCAAAAGCTATGTTCAATATTTCTTAGATGTTGGGTTTTAGGTACAAGATAATCACAAGTACACAAGCCCAAATTGCAGGATCCTTGGCCACCAGGGTGCTTGTCTTTACACCTTTGGTCACATTGCCCAGCTACACCGCATGCACCCATACGATCTTGTGAGCATGATTCGGCATCTATTACTGCTATCACACTCCAAGCTGTTCAATAAAAAAAAAACAAAAAAAAAAAGAAGGAAGATCATGATTAAACGTGCATATCATTTGTTGTTTTATAACATCAAACATAAATATATTTACCTACTACCATTAGAACTATAATTCCAAACAATTGGCAATAGTTTAAGATGTGATTGGCCATTTGTTAGAAGTAGAAAAAAAATGATGATAAAAATTTGCTTATAGAAGGTCTAAATGAGAATCTTTATAGAGTCTCAGGATCTTAATATATTGAATGTGATTGAAGAAGGACCTTACACACCCTTTGTAGTAATAGATGGAGTAAGGGAAAGCAAACCAAAATCATCTTGGAATGATGATGATAAGAAAAAGGTTCAGTATGACCTGAAGGCTAAAAACATTCTCACATCAGCCTTAGGCATAAACGAGTTCTTTAGGGTGTCAAACTATAAGTCTACCAAAGAAATATGAGATACCTTAAAGATCACTCATGAGGGAACAGAGGAAGTCAAAAAGTCCAGACTCAATACTCTCTCATAAGAGTATGAGATGTTTCGTATGAAGCCTGGATAGAGGATGTAATATTTCAAAAAAGGTTTAACTAACTTACTTTGTCCAATAGTAACTTAAACCTTAAAGATCTTAGGACTTTTACCAGGCAACCTAAAGTAACAACCTTCTCCAAAAAGAAGAGTCTATCCAAAATATTGTTGGTTGCTCATTTTGGAAAAATGTATGAACACGAGTTGGAGTTAAGCCAACTCGAGCATCATGAAGAACAAGAGAATAAGAAGAAAAATATCTAGTTGAAAGGAAAGGCGTACATGTGTGAGACCTCTGATGGTGATTTAGAAAACGAAGGCATGAATGACATGAGTTTGCTTGTCAAAAAGTTCAGTAAGTTTCTTAAGAGAAACAAGGTGGGAAAATCAAGACCATTAAAGAGATTCTTAAGAAGCAACGAAGCTTCAACATCCAATCAGACATTCACTTGCTTTGAATATGGGAAGCCATGCCACATGAAAGTAGATTATCCTACATTGAAGAAAAATATATTTAAAAGGAAGGCTGAAAAAAGGCAAGAAGGAGAGCGTACATTTCTTGGGAAGATAATGACACAAGCTCCAATTTATAGCCTTAAAGTAAAGTGCAAGTGCACTTATCCTTAATGGCATCTCATTATTTCGATGATGAAAAGGTAAGTGAATCTGAACTCTTAGATAGACCTTCCTATTTTGAACTTCAACATGCTTTTAATGATTTACATAGTGAGTATGCTAAATTATCAAAATTATTTTCAAAACAAAAAAATGATTTTATTGTGAAGAAGATCTTGCTCCTGACCATGACATATTTTTTATGAAGATACCAAGATCACAAAAAGAAGAAAAAGGAAGAATAATATGAAGACATAGAATATTCAAGCTTCAAGAAAATATAGATTAAATCTTCAAATAGGTACTTATATCCTTGCACTCAATTTATATATTAGTAGCAATGCTCAAAGAAATTCAAATGAATCAAAACTATTTTCAAAATAATTGAGTAAGTCTTGAAACAATGTCAATACTACTAAGTAATGAGTTACTTGACCTGATTAATAGGTTACTGGATCTGGGTAACAGGTTACCTGAATTGTGTGGTAGTTAGTAATAGGTTACTGGAACTATATAACATGTTACATGACAAAGAAAAAAGTTACACAACATAACTGACTCTAAGTAACTGATTAGTATTATGTATTAATCGATTACCACTTTGGACAGAAACTTTTGGCAATTGATTACCCAATCGTGACAAACAATTACCCATAGCTATTGGAAAGTAGATTTTCAAATTTAAATGAACAGATTTCATCCAAAGTGAATAGGTTTCATTCCAATTGGGTCTCCTCTTCATTGAAGGTTACCTTCGGTGATTGGAAGCCTATTTAAATGCATTGAGATATGCAATTGAAATACAATCAATAAATGAAATCTTTCTTAACTTAGTGAAACAATTTTTTTGCACTCTTTTGCAACTTTGTTCCCAAACTTTCAGATTTTTTGAATATGCTTTAAGTGCTTATGTTCTAAACTTTCAAAGATATAAGAGCATTGCTTAATAAGTATATATTGTGAGAAAAATTATTGCAAGTTATAGCATTGTCAAAATTTGTAAAGGCAATCCTATCATTGATACATTCTTCATGTTGTTGTAAACTTTTCATCACAAGGGTGTGTTGAGAAGGGGAAAAGAGTTTACTTGGAAAGGCTGTTTTCCAAGGGTAGATAGTTGTGAGTGTGTAAGGTACGAGGGTCTCGGGGAGAGAATTTGTAATTGCAACTCAAATTACCTAGTAAAAAAATCTCTTGTATGGCAAGAGTACTAAATGTAACCTTCAGTGGACAAGAAGGTGAACCAGTATAAAAATTATTTGTGTACTCTTTTTATTCTACTTTATTCTTGTGGTTTTATTATTGCTTTACTTGGTTGATTTTTGCATCAACATTCCGCTGCATAAACACTTTGATATTAAAGTAGAAAATCAGCTATTTCACCCAACAACTAATTCACCCCCTAGTTGTCATCTAATACTTACAATTGGAACCATAGCTTATTTTGGGTAAATTATTCTCAAACTGATCCTACTTCATATATGGCCTCAAGATCAGTTTTGGGAGAAGGTTCTAATATCAATCGCCCTCCAAGCTTCATTGGAGAATGCTATGATTTCTAAAAATCAGGATCAAAATATTTATAGAGTCTCAAGATCTGGACATATGGAATACTATTGAGGAATGACATTATGAACCTTTCACTGTTGTTAATAGTGTAAGGGAAGTAAAGCCCAAATCCTCTTGGAATGGTGAAGATAAGACGAAAGTGGAATATGATCTCAAAGAAAAGAACATCCTCACTTCAGCCCTAGGTATTGACGAGTTCTTTAGACTATCAAATTGCAAATCTGCTAAGGAAATGTGGGATACTCTAGAGATTCACTCATGAAGGAACTAAGGAAGTAAAAATTTCGAGACTTGATACTCTCTCTCAGGAATATGAAATGTTTTGCAAGAAGCCTGGAGAGAAAATACTATATCTCCAAAAGAGATTTACTCACCTTATAAATCATCTAATTGTACTTGGTAAGGTATTGTCAAATAGTAACTTGAACTTAAAAGTTCTAAGATCACTTACAAGACAATGGCAACCCAAGGTGACAGCCATCTTAGAAAAGAAAATTCAATCAAAGATGTTGTTAGTTGCCCACTTTGGAAAGTTACAAGAACACGAGTTGGAATTAAGCCAACTTGAACAGTATGAAGAACAAGAGAAGAAAAGAAAGAATATTTCTCTGAAATAAAAAACTAAGGTGTATGAATCCTTGGAAGATGATTCACGAAAGGATGACACGAAAGATATGAGCATGCTAGTGAAGAAGTTGAGAAAATTCCTAAAAAGAAACAAAGGTGGTAAGGGTGGACAACCAAGAAGATTCACCAAGAGTAATGAAGTTTCCACTTCAAATCAAAACTTTAATTGTTTTGAATGTGGGAAACCTTGTCACATGAAGATGGAATGTCCTATACTAAAGAAGAATCCTTTCAAGGAAAAACCAAAAAAAAGACCTGTAGATGGGCTTACATTTCATGGGATGTAACATCGTGAATTTTATATGTAAGTTTTATTAATTATTTATTTTACCAACGATTAATTTTAGAAGTTAATTGGTATTGATTTAGGCTAAACCACCGTTTAGTCTTAGTCTTGTTCTGTAAATTCCTATTTTGTGGTAAAGTTTTGTAATTTTTTGTGATGAAAAGTTATTGAGTTGTTGTAGGGTCTAAATTCACTCGAATTCGGTCCAATAACGTTTTTTTGAGTTCCGTAAATCGGATTCGAATTCCGATTGTGCCATTGACTTCAAAATATTATTTCGAGTCAAGATAGACACCAAGTTTGTCCATAACGCATTTCTAAATATTTTTCACTTCGAATTTCGTGTTTCGAAGTTCTAACCAGAAACCGAAATCAGGAGATTTTTAATATCCGGTCGAGTATTAGCCGACAATACTCGGATATGGTTTAATCCAGAATATTTTGGCGAAGAGGTTAAATCACTTTCATGAGTGAAGCTTGCTTGTTAAACATGCAAAAGTACAAATCTCTTACACAAAATCCCTTAAATCACTCATCTACCTCTTACACAATCTACTTTTTGAAAAACCTTTGGTATTTCTCATCCCAAAATCTGATTTCTTGTCCTTAAAAGACAACTCCTAGATTGGAGAAAAACCCTTGGCATTTTCACTCTTCTTCACTTTTGAATTTCTTAGAACTTCGAGGTAGTTCTTCATTTCTTATTTCTTCATCTCTTAAGATCTAACTATTAGATGTTTATGAAATTTTAGTGTGATTTTTATATGTATGTTATGAACATTTTCAACCGTTGAAATTTTCTAATAATCTTCCTAACTCTTTTTATGCACAAAACTCTAAATATGTGATTTCTTGAACTTAGAAAGTAGTTTTTGAAACCATGAACTCTTTGTTGTTCATGGGGTTGTTTTAGTGTTTAAAAGTATGCATTTTATTGATTTTAGTGAAAGGGGATGATTATGAAATCAAATGAACCTTCAAGGAGTTTTAGAACCATGTCAAATTTGAATTTTTTTCACTTGTTTTTTGCTTGAAAAATCATGGCCTTGGACAAGTTTAGAATAGTATATTTTCGGTTTTAATGCTAGAATATTTAATGTTGGTGTTTGAATGTATTTTAAAAGTGGTGATTTTGACATTAAAAGAACCTTTAATGTGTTTAATGATAAGTTGGAAAAATTAAAACTTTCCTTGGCATTAGGTCTAAAAATCGTGGTCTATATGTGTTTAGGAGAAGTTTAGTTTCTATCTTTGAAATCCAAAAAGTTTATGGGTTGAGTGTTTTTGAAAGTGTAAAGTAGTGTTGTTAGTAATGCATAATGAATGTGTTATCAACACTAAAGAACTATAATAAGAAAAAGGATTTGCTTTTGTGAAAAAATGTGGTTTTAAAGTATTATGTGTTAAGGGTTTGATTAGTAAATGATATTCTTTGACTTTCAAGTTCAAGTAATAAATTGAGATAAAAGATGATTTATAAAAGTCTTGACTTTATAAACTTAAAGTGTTATAAAGTCTTGAATGGTAGATTAATTATAGTATGGACGTTGTGAAGATAAGCTTACTTTAAAGTGGTAAGTTTAACTTAAGAAATTTTGATTTAAAATGTTGTTTTAAGTATGAGATCAACACTATCAAGAATGTGTTGAAATGACCATGGGAAACTATTGTGCCAAATATGAAATCTACTTAAGATGACTTGCTTTAAAGTGGGAAGATCAACTTAGAAGATATTGATTTAACAAGTGTGGACTTTGATTAAGAAACTTACCTTAAAGTGGTGAGTATGGCTTAAAAAGTCTCCATGAAAATATAAATCTATACAGTGATAAAAGTGAAAACTTTATTAAAAACTTACCTTGAAAACGTTGGAAATCGGGAGCAAGACTTTCAAGGATAAAAGATGGTTCAAAGATATGAATTTTGGACCAGATGGATGAAGTGATTGAGTTCATAAATAGGTTAAACGATGTCTTTACCTTAGGGTTACCATGTAAAAATTTAATTCACAAATCACTAATTTGTTTTGTGTTTGCTTACGAAACTTTCGAAGTCGGACAACCAACCCACTCACACTTAAAGGGAATCAAGCACTCGACAACCTAAGGTGCGAGAGAATACATCGTGACCTAGTGGTGTCTGAATATGACACCCGGATCTCCTAAACTACCTCAAAAGTTTGGAGTTATTTTTGTGTACTAAGAAACTCGTACTTAATCAAATATTTGCGTGCCTGGATTAGGTACGGATAATTTCTTAAGTTGTATGCCTTAGGATAGATTAAAAAACAAGTAATATGGTAGTTAACCACGAAGGAATATCATTCGAAAAACTAAAATGCATAGGGATCGAAAACATTGGAGATATTCGATCTGGTGGCACAAAAGGTCGAGGGAGTGGTCCTGGCCACTGGACCACCCTCGCCTGGGAGATCCATCCTCGCCTGGCGAGCCACTCTCGCCTGGGCGAGGGCCAAGCAGCTTGCTTGGCCTGTTTTGGGCTCGCTCGGGTGATAGTACATCGCCCAGACGAGGACAAGACAGTGATTTTGTCCAGTTTTTTATGGATTTGTCTCTTGGTGACAGTCCCTCGCTTGGGCGAGAGCCAGGCAGAGAATTGAGTTTGTTTTGATAAATTTGTCGCTTGAGCGATAGTCTCTCACTTGGGCAAGAGGCGGACAATAATTTTGATTGTTTTTTATTGATTGATTGCTTAGGCAATAGCCTTAGCTTGGGTGAGAAGTGTATTCCATACGTGGGAGAGATCGTGGCTCAAGTGATGAGTTTAGTGCCCGAATCAACATACTTATACAGTTAACTTTGTTCACGCGCCATATTGGGGCAAGGTTCCCGACGTTGATGTCATGATTAGGGCAATTCCGAAAAAGAATTACATGATACCATGTAGTGAGGTCGTCTGACTGTAAGAGGCTTGGTTATGTGGTCGTCCAATGTAATTCAGTGACGGTTCGTAGTGGTAAGGATGTTATTCCTCTATTACGTGATGACATAAGATCGGGTCCCGCAAGAAGCATTCCTTTGGGAGATGTCTTAGATTGGGCCGATCATGTAAAAGAATGATTAAAATATTTAATCGGCTAACCTCGATTAGTGTGTATACTCATTATAGATAATGAAGTAGTAGAGAGGAAATTTACAGAAGATGAACAAGCCTCGCGATGTTGAGAGGGATGGTGATGGCGGTGATTCGTCAACAAAGTCTTGAGGGAGAGTCTAGGTGAGACGAGTCCCTTGTATTCCTAGATGACATATTTTGTTGGATCGGACAGTTCTCACAGCACAAACTAGACGATCTCTAACAACCCCTCTTTGCAATCAGGATCGATGAGAGGGATACCCAGAAAGTGTTTGATCCGATATCATCCTAAAATGGACAGTTCTTTTAAAATAGATTGATCATATATCCTTGCGATGAATATTTTAGGTGCATTCAAATCGGCTTGTTATGGGACATGTACTCTCGGTTATTTCTGAATAGTTTATTGGGAGGATATTGGTATAAGGATGGATGAAATAAACATAGCATTCATACATTGAGGTCGTGGATATTGATCCTCATGGTTTGAGTTATAACGTCATTCATCATTTGCATTTGTGTATGTGATATATATTATGCATATTATGCATGTCTGTCTAGATGTGATATTTGTGTAATTTCATGCCATCAATGAACAATATTCATTAGATGTTTTTTTTCTGCTTGTCTTCAGTCACGTTCTTGTTCACATGGACCGTTCAGCGAGGATTCGGAGCTACCGATTCTCGATGTCCTAGGAGGGGGCATGGAGGATTGATGGATATCGATACACCTACCCGAGCTCTTGTGCCTTAGATCTTGACATAGTTTGTGATGGCTCCACGATGTGCTTCCCATCCCATCATATGGACTTCTAGGCTTCTTTCACTTTTCCCGATCGGAGACCGGCACCTGTCGTATCATCCACTCAGTTTGTGACTCCACATGGACCAGCTGTTGCTGGGCCATCTACGAGACGACGGAGTTGGGACGATGTGATCAGTTCCCCACCGTGGAGGATAGCCACTCGGCGGACCATGCTCGAACCTCAGGCAAATGCGAGAGCGGGGATTAGGCCGTAGAATTCGTCCCATGACCTAGAGGAGGAGATGGAGGCTGAGGAGGAGCTGGAAGCTGAAGAGGAGGATTGTGTGGAGTTAATCTGCATAGAGGACTCCATCGAGGTTGTAGACCTCTCCTCTGATTCCGGGATGGAGGAGGATCTGAGTGAGTTTTCTAGCGCACCCGCGAACACTAGAGCTATCATTTTCTGAATTACAAAATGCTTTTAATGAATTGCATAGATGATGAGTGTGAAATTATGCTACATTTACATTGCATTTTAGGACATAATTAGGACTTTAAGATTGCTTTTAGCTTTTATTTCTCTTTGTTCGGGTTGAGCGGGTGTTTATGGCTATGTTGTATAGTTTGAATGAATTGAAGCCAAAAGGAGTGGAGATTGAATGCAAGAAGATGGAATTCGATGTTGAGGCTATGTGAAGACCAATTGAAGGGCCAAAAGAAATCGTGAATTTTATATTTTATTCCTATTTTTTAGATTTGTTTTTTTTGGCTTAGCCAAATATTTTGTAATTAGGATAAATGAGGGTTCTCTCTCAATGATGAAACACTTCACACTTTATAATACAATTCTCTAGTTTAGAATTTGGGATTCTCTTCTCCATAATGAGTGAGTAATTCCTTTTGTTTCTGGGATTGGGGCTATGCCCTTTTACATTCAATAAACACTTGTTCTTACTTCTATTTCATTGAATGTTGTGATTTGAATCATTACAACGAGTTTTATTCATGTGAGTTGTATGACCAACAAATTGATGTTAAAAATGGAAAACTTTCTCTAAGCATAGGGGATGAAAAGGTTGAATTTGATATTGCTAAATCTATTAAACAACCTTCTCTTAAGGATTCATGTTGCAAGATTGATATGTTGAACCAAGTAGTAAAGGTGGAAGTGCCTAAAGTGAAATATGAGAACCTCTTGTAGAGAAGCATGCTGGTAAATGACAATTCGAATTTCAATGAGAAAGTGGCCAAGGGTAATAAATCTATAGTTGCAAGCTCACCACTCTCTTGCGACCCAATAAGGAGACCTTGAGGGTCATACATAAATCTGATAATTGGGAGAAAGGGAAAGTACCTAAAACGAAAGTAAAAGAACTCCCTTCGCTCTCAGGTATGAGTTCATGGGATCTTGCGTGATATGCAAGGATCAACCATCAAGCAGCACTTCGTGGGAGGCAACCCACACTAGAGGTACATTTTTTAATTCATTAATTTTATTCTTTTAGTGTCGGCTTTAGTGCCTCCTTAAGTTTGGAGTCTTTATAGGGGGGTGTATATAGTGTCGACCACACAAAAAACATAAAATCTAAAAAAATATAAAAATAACAAAAAAATTATATGGAAAATGCTAACACGACAATACCTATTAGCTGCCACGTTCAAATAAGATATTTGTACCTAGTCCATCTAGGACATATGGGTCATTTGGGACCTTTTTCTCTTCTTTTGCAAGTACTTCTAGTACACCCAATAAAGCCAACCACATATACTTGGCACATGAATTGAGGATACTTCATACCTAACCCGTGAGTTTTCTTTTTCTTTCTCTTATTGTTTAGATTTTTACATTGGGGATAATGTAAATTTCTAAGCTTGAGATGGTTTTGCTTTAGATATTTCATTCATGTCATGTATACCATATAGATTTTAAATTTTTTAGGTTGAATATTCATATTATCATGCATTATCATATGGTTCATATATCATCTATCCATTGCTTTGTTCTATTTGTTATCTATTTGCTTTAAATGAAAAAATATGTGTGAATGATGATTGTTGATTTGTGACCCCATTGAAAAAACAATTGTTGATAGAATAATAACATGAAAGACATTAGATTTAACAATTGTGAATTAAACTTGGTTAAATAAAGATCTTTATTTAATAACTTTTGCTGAATGTACTAAATGTGCGAAACTTGGGTCAAACACAAAAAAATGGTTCTGATTTGAATCGACAATTTCATAAAACTTTTTTTTTCTTTCATGAGTGCATAATTTTCTATGATTGTACAATCTAGAACTTGATTTGTGATCATTACAAGATTGAAGTTTGTTTGTATGAATTAAAATGATGGAGGCAGTTATGACTTTTTCTTTTGTCTTTCAATCGCTTGCTATAAACATTGAAAATTCATTAGTTGCCCACTTTTGAGCCTGAACTTAGTCATTTTTCATAGCTACTCAAATGAGGGTTGGAAAACATTTGAAAAACATTTGTAAGCCTTTTGAATTACCCTTTCTTTGACTATCCCACCTTAAATCATTCACCTTTGCCCCATTACAACCATTTAAAGGCATCTTGATTTTTTGCAAGCATTCAAATACAGTTAGTGGCGATTTGGTCTATAATCAAGTCTATGGTAATTTACTTTCATGAAAAAATTTGAGCAAAACACTATGACCTTTAAACACATGAGAGTGATGAGAGAAGAGTGACCGTAATTCATACGGTTGTTATGACTCAAGGACTTAGCTTGAATTAAATTTGTTTATGATTGTCTTGTCTTGATGTCTGGATTGTTTCAAAACTAACATGAGATTGCTTGTTATTTTGGGTCATGGTTTCTATATCATCATTCATACATGATTGTGAAAGTGACATAATACAAAGAGATAAGCATGAGGGGATTTGATGAGTGTGAAATTATGCTACATTTGTAGTGGATTTAACTTGCATTTTAGGATATAATTAGGACTTTAGGATTGTTTTTAGCTTTTATTTCTCTTTGTTTGGGTTGAGCGGTTGTTTTTGGATATATTGTGCAGTTTGAATTGATTGAAGCTAAAAAGAGTAGAGATTGGGTGCAATAAGATGGAATTAGGTATTGAGGCTATGTGAAGACCAATTGAAGGATCAAAAGAAGTTGTGAATGTTATATTCTATTCCTATTTTTTAGATTTGTTTTGTTGGGCTTAACCCAATATTTTGCAATTAGGATAAATGAGGGTTCTCCCTCAAGGATGAAACACTTTACACTTTACATTACAATTCTCTAGTTTAGAATTTGGGATTCTCTTCTCCATCATGAGTGAGAAATTCCTTTTGTTTCTAGGATTGGGGCTATGGCCTTTTACATTCAATAAACATTTGTTCTTACTTCTATTTCATTGAGTGTTGTAATTTGAATCATTAAACTGATTTTTATTCGTGTGAGTTGTGTGGCCAACAAATTACACCTTTTAGATACATTGGGGAAGGACCGAGAGGCGAACTCAACTATTCGACCATTCAGTTATTCAAACTAGAATCCTAATTAATGTGAGTAGTCTTAGGATTCTCGGGGGTTTCAGGAATTCACATTAGGTTGCTAAAAAGTGATTGGATAGAAAGATCCAAGTAAAGAATTCAATTGATAATTTTACCACGAGAGTATGTGGGACTTCACTTGAGTGCACGTGTTGGAGCTCGAGAGAGGATGACACATATCAAAGAGCAATTCACCCTCACAACTTAAAGTTCATGAAAATGAGCAAAACAAGGATTTGCGAGTGTAAAGGCGATAACCCTTATCCTAGGAAATATTCCTAAATTAGATTTCAATCATTTTTTACTTTAATTGTTATAATTAAAGGAATTTTTCAATCCTCATGGGATCGATATTTTATTAGTTGGCGACATAATCGTGTACTTGCAATTTGCCCTATCAATAATTAATACGTCGAACTCGCCAAAATTTGATTTAAAGAAAAGAATGAGATTAACCCATTCTGAAATCAACCTTCTTCTTGTCCAAATTGTATTACTTTTAAAAATAAAGTTTATACTTTGAGTCTTCAACTCAAAAGTCTAAACAAGAGTAGTATAAAATTGGATAGCATACTGAAAATGCAAAGACACTCTAGTGATTGTAAAGGTCTCAGTTTTTTCAAAAAGGATTTCTTAAGGAAAATAAGGAAAATAAAAAATGCTGATTAAAGTTTTGAGAGATTTAGAAGGAAAAATAGAAGAAAAGATGGAGGAATTTCTTTATACTAATGTTGTTTTATTTTAAGCCACTAATATATACAGCACTTGTAGTTACTTTTTTCCACAACTAAGAAAACTATAAAATATAATGTAAAGTTTTAAACTATAACTAAATGTCTTTTCTTTCCACACTCACTTAGGTTACCTATTTTTATTAAACATCTTATATCAAAAATAATTTCTGATCATCATAGTTATTAAAAAATAAAGTAAATATAATCATGAGCTTCATAAAATAATAATAAAGATAATAACATTAATGGTATTTATTATTTAAATTGCATTTTGATCTCGTTTACAAGTTACTCATGAGAGGTGAATTAGCAAGCATAGTACAAGTAATTCAACGCATAATCCAAAAGCAGTGGTTCAATATTTCTTAGATGTTGGGTTTTAGGTGCAGTAATCACAAGTACACAAGCCCAAATTGCAGGATCCTTGTCCACCAGGGTGCTAGGCTTTACACCTTTGGTCACATTGCCCAGTTGCACCGCATGCACCCATACGATCTTGTGAGCATGATTTGGCATCTATTATTGGTATCATACTCCAAGCTGTTAAGTAAAAAAAGAAAATCAAAAGAGAGAAAATAGTTATGATCATGATTAAACATTGATATCATTTGTTGTTTTATAATTATATACTATATATATATATCATTTATACTATAACATCACTATATTAAACAACAAAATATTTACCAGTTATCATTAGAACTATAATTCCAAACAATTGACAATAGTTCGATATGTGATTCGCCATGTATTACAATACAAGAACAAAAATGATGATATGAATTTGCTTATACAATGGGATATTGAAAGCACCAAAGCTTTTGCTATTTATAGACCAATATCAAGCTCATTTCTCCCTCTTAACCTTTATTAAATAATATATGTAATATTTTAGTAAAATATTTAATGATTACATATTTATTTTTTTTATAATTATTTAAGTATTAAATATTTATAAATATTTAAATATGATTATGTAAAAAATATTTTAATAAATTAATATATCTAATATTTTTTTAAATTATTTAATTATTAAATATTTAGTATGAAAATATATAAATATAATATGTAAAAAATATTTAAAAGAATAATCTATCTAATATTTTAATAAATTATTTACATCGAAATTATTATTTAGTTTTTAAATATTTATTATGAAATTATTTAAATATAATTATGTAAAAAATAAATAATAAATAAATAACGAAATCAAAAATAAGTAAAATAAAGTGGCACAAGTGGGAGTCTAGAAAATGATGCAGGTCGACGCTCGAAAAGTGATGCAACGACATAGATAGAACGAGAATGACTAAAAACAAGAGTCAAGGTTGTGACACATGCCATGCCTAGGGCGATGCATCTTCTGCAACACAGAATGCTCGAGAAAAAGAAGAGACGAGTCTACTTTAAAAACATGACATGAGATTGTTATGTTAATTTGATTTGATTTTATGTGTTTTCCTAATTTTTTTGGATTTCCCTTTCCATTTAAAAAAAATATTAGGTGATCCTCGCCTACTTATACTTAGAGTGGGCAAGACATAATGATTCATGCATTTTTTATTAATGGATAATTCATGTCCATCCTAGCATAGTGAGCATTATGCGGTATGAATATGTCAGTCTAAAGTGGCAATGCTACTCGTATGTTGCCAACTCACTATCAACATCCATTTTTGTTTGGCCCAGAAAAAGCATAAAACATTTTTTTTTTAATAATTACTTTTTGAAAGAAAAAAAAGTTAATTAAACAAATGATTTTCTAAAATAATTTAATATTTTTTCTCTAAAATTAATCAAATTCAAAACAAACAAAAAAATAAAATTAGAAATAAGTTTCTAGAAACCCATGCCATTTCCTCATAAAATAAGCACACACAAAATGATTAATAAAGTGATTTTTATTTTTATATTTTTCAAAATTATATTGTAAAATAAATAAAAGATAATTAATAATATTTTTTATTTACTTTTATAATTAAATC
The DNA here is from genome assembly GCF_001865875.1 of Lupinus angustifolius. Lineage (NCBI taxonomy): Eukaryota > Viridiplantae > Streptophyta > Magnoliopsida > Fabales > Fabaceae > Lupinus > Lupinus angustifolius. The sequence goes on along the minus strand of NC_032009.1, from coordinate 5,823,431 downwards.
CAAATGTATAAAATAAAACACACAGAATATTCCAAATATCACATTTGAATTTCAAATAAACAATTAAATAAATAAAAACCTCTGTCAAATAACTAGAAAATCAAATGGGATCACGTCCCTTATAATATGCAAAAAAGATTTGGTAAAATAATAGTGGTTAGCAAAATTTTAGAGGTTTAAGTTATTTCATTTAGTTTAAATAGATGTGTCCGAAAATATAAGGGTAATTTTTACTAAAAAAACTACACAATTGAAAGAGAGTAAGGGTGCCAATTGGATGAATTTGGATGGATATAGATTTGGATCATAACAAACGGATGAAAAGTTATCCATCAATCTACATAAATCCATAAAATCACATTTCTAAACTATCCAATCCATTCATTCATTTCATTCATGTACTCATTTTAATGGATTGGATGGATTGATATTCAATTCATTTTTTTTAGTAAAGCATTATTTGAAGGGGAAAATATTTTCAAAATTTATTATTTAATTGATATTCAATTCATTTTTTTTAATAAAGCATTATTTGAAGGGGAAATATTTTCAAAATTTATTATTTAGTAAAGCATTTTTAAATATTAATTTATAAAACATTTTTAAAAGGTGTTTTTCTAAAACACTTTTAAAAATGACTTTTTATAAAAACACTTTTAAAAGTGACTTTTTAAAAAAACACCTTTTAAAAAACCTCAGTATTTAAATTTACTAGTGAAAGCTCAGAAAGGCAACAATGTAGGTAAGGTCAGAGATATTGTATTGTACAATCATATATTTTTTTTTGTGCTCAATCATGATAAAAATGATAATATTGTTAATAGAATCATCTTGTTAAAAAGAGTAGTTTACATTTTGCATGTTGGGTTTGCATAGCAAAGTTGGGTCTGCATGTTGCTTTATGGAGAAAAATATATTTTTGTTTATTATATTTTGGATGAAATGGGTATCCATCCAAATGGATATACTCATGGATATTTATTGGATATAATGAATGGATTTGACTTCATCCATTATCAAGACTACCTAGTGGATTATATCTATTTAAATCCATTAGCTCTAATGAATGAATTTAATTTGGATGGATTATGGATTGTGGATAATTTTGTCACCTCTAAAAGATAGAGACCATAAGGTTTTGATTCATTGAGGAAGACTACAGCGTAGCGGTAGTATACATTAGCTTCTAGTCTATCACACTATGCTTTGTGGCTTGTTGGTCAATGTCCCCAGTTGGTCCAACAACCGAACCAATCATAGCGTGAAAACTAGGTGGTGCGTCCCTCTTCATATAGGCGTGCACACACCGGATCAAGGCTCCCCATCCACAGCATGTGGCCTGGTGCAATCGGGTGCCGATCAGGCGCCATGCACCCACTTTGACATCCAATCAACTTGTGATGTTCAAGCGGGTGTACGCTTTCATGTGGCATATCTTTGGCTGCAACATTTTTTTAACCATTAGCTGCTTGACATGTCACTCGAAGTTTCTGCACCTCTCTATATAAAATCAACATCATATTCTTACTTATTTCTTTTTCTAGTGCAGTTCTTTTATAAAATATAATAATAACACATAAAAAAAACATTTTTATATAAATATTAAATAAAAAAGTATTGAATATTTTTTGAAAGATGAATGTTAACAATTTTTATATGGATAACTAATAATAAGAAAAAAAGATAAATATCCATTTAATATAGCTAACAACCAACAAATTTTTTTTATGATTTTTTAACAATTAATTATTTCTCTTTTTTATGCAATTAAATAAAATTTATTATTTAGAAAAAGTTATAATTGTTTACTATTTTAAAATGGCTTTTAATTATTTAATTCAAAAATATCTTGTATAACATTATTATTAATGTCTATAAAAATTATAATTTTTAGGGATTAATCAAATGATGGAGGAAAGTTGTAGTATCATTTATTGTCCTTCTATCATCTTTAAATGGTCGTGTTATGACACATCTTTTCACTCGATTAATTCCTAAATTAACAATAAAAAATATTATAGTTATTTTCAAATATTTCCTTAAGACGATATGCAGTGCGGACATTGCCTTTTGCTTCTTCACCATTTTTAACGGATAATATTTTCAAATCTTTTTGAGATGGGATGCGGTGCGAACATTAGTTTATGTTGATTCACCCTTCTTAAAAGAGATTAATACCATCAATCAACATTAAATTTCTAAACACTTAGAACTACGTAGTCTTAATTCCCTAAAATATATAAGGATATGTGGAGTAAAATCTCATCTTGTTAGACACAAAAATAAAAGATAAATATTTTGTTTTAGTAATTTAATTTTAAATAAGTTAAGGGTATATTAAATATATGCAATTAGTTAGGGTGTTGTTTTACTGCGGCCATATGGAGTGCTAATATCTTTTCAATCTGTAATCACTCTTAAACCTAAATATCAACAATCCAAAGCCCGATATGATTGACGTCTCTTAGAGGTCGCGTAGCAAAAATTTGGGACACAACACGCACAATCTGATTTTGTTTCCAAATTGAATATCTTTAGAGATAATATGACCGATCCATCCTCAACCCCCTCTCGAAGCCATGTCTAACTCAAGACTGTAACATTTTATGGCAAGAGCAACATCTATCGTAAAAAACACAAGACTAGTGTTTTAAATTTTATTAGTAAAAATGTAGGAGAGAATTAGTAACTATGGTGATATGTCATCTATATTGGTCACGATAACATGACAAGTATAACACTTATATCCATGAGACACTAAGATAGTTGATAGGAGTTAGAATTACGGATGTTCAAATCCAGACCGGTCCAAAACAGAAACCGCAAACCGATCCAAAATAGACCGAAACCTCAAAAACCGAATTTATTTGGATCGTATTGGATTTACTTTTTAAGGACTGATCGGTCCGGTCCGGTCTACGGTTTCACGTCTGGGATCCAGACCGATCCAGACCGGACCAATATTGTTAAGTGTGTCTCCTAATTTTTACTAAAGTATTCAAGATAGGCAGTGGCACCGTAGAATCCCTAATTCCTCATTCCTAAATCACTAATTCCTCATTCCTAAATCCCTAATTCCTAAATGAGGAAAAGTAAGATGTCAGTGGAAATAATTTTTCCTCATTCCTCCATAATCACTAGATAGATGTTGAATGTTCACTCCATAATCCTTAATTTTGTTGTTTACTTTTTGTTGTTGCGTTGCTGTTTTTTTTATTGATTGGGTCATGGAATTGTTAAAATTGATTGGATAATTAGACTATATTGATGTTTCTAATCTTACTACTAAAAGAATCAAACTTTTCTTCATTATTCTGGTTGCTGCCTTGTTGGTGTTGTAGATTGAAATAGAAGGGATTTATATGTTAATATCTAAGAAAAAGACCTATCCAAACCGGTCCGAAACCGCATATAATATTTGGACCGGATTGGATCAGACATCTTAATATAAATGGACCGGACCGGACCGCATACTAATTATGTGTTTGGGTCGGATGATTTTTTGTTTAAAAACCGATCCAAATGGACCGCGAACACCCCTAGTTAGAATAGTGTGAAATACTAACATTTAATTAAAGGTGATAAAATTATCCATAATCTATCTAAATTTATTCATTAGAATTAATAGATTCAAAATGGATATAATTTATTGGATAGTGTTGATAATAAATAAATTCAAATTCATCTCTTATATTCAATGGATCCACGTGTATATCCATTTGGATGGATACACAACCCAATCCATCCAAAAAAATAAAAACAAAATTATTTTTTCTCCATAAAGCAATATAGATACAACTTTGCTATGCAAACCCAATGTGCAAAATATAAACTACTTTTTCTAACAACATGATTCAATCAACATTATTATTCTTTTTATCAAAACATTCTTTTAAAAGGTTTCAATAAGGATTTAAATTTAAAAAGTCAATTTTACCTTTCAAAGCTTTGACTGGTAAATTTAAATACTAAAACGTTTTAAAAAGTCAATTTTTGAAAGTTCTTTTTTACTTTTTATAAATATTTGTAAATTGATATTAACAAATATTTTTTAAATTAATATTTAAAAATGTTTTATTGAATAATAATTTTTAAAAGGATTTTCCCAAATAATGTTTTATTAAAAAAATAAATGAATTAAATATTCATCTATCCGATCTTTTAAAATAGATACATAAATGGAATGAATGGATTCAAATTCATTAGACATAGATAGATTAAATAATTTAGAAATGTAATTTTATGAATTTATATGAATTGGTTAATGACTTTTTCGTTCAATCCATTAAGATCCAAATCTATATCCATCCAACTTAATCCAATTGTCACCCTTAATTTAAACAAACATTATATGCAACTTCATGATCAGTTTGATATTAACAAAAAAACAAATGTTCAAACTAGGAAACGCTAGGGCTTATATAACACTTATACAAAAGGGCAATCCACTATAAGAAGGTGAGGGATAGATATCCAGTACACCAAGGTCGATCAAGAAGGATAGATATACAAAATCTTACCTCACAAGTGGAGAAATTTGATAATACCACACATACACATTATCAATTTAAGATAACTCAGATTATAAAACATAGATAAGGTTCATCAGTCTACCAAAATGACAAGAAAAAAATTACAAATTCAAAATTTGGACACTTCAGCATTATTGTGATAATAAGTTCCATTGAAAAAACCATCCTTAATATATTTCAGCAAGGATAAGATAAAGCCAAATAAGCCTCAGACAACCTCTCCAATTCAAAATTTGACAAATACTAAATAACTTAAAAAATATTGTGACAGAATGAGAACAAGACAAGTAACATCTTAAAAGGTAAATCAAGCTATAACCTTTTGGCATTTGCAATAAAAAAACAATCAATTTTGACTGTTAATCAGTCTACTCATCCTCTTGGCTACTTAGTCTAGCAATTTTGTTTGTGACAACAACATCAAGTTGAGCAGCTCTCTCAACTATTTCCTTCCACTTTCTTGTTGATATATTGTGAGCAATCTCGGCGCAGTAAGTCCTGAAATATCAAATAATAAAAAGCAATGAGAAGACAGTACTTGCAGCAGAATAATAAACTCAAGATCAGTATATATCAGGAAGCTTCACCTGTTATGCATCAAAAGCAGTTCTAAGTCGTTCACATTGTGGACAACAAATTTCTTGAAACCGTTAGGGAGATAGTGATGAGTCTTCTTGTCTGAACCATAACCAATGTTTGGCATCAACACACATCCCTTGAACTTCCTCCTGACACGTGAATCAATACCCTTTGGTCTGCGGCTGATGCAAATAAATTAGGCAAAAACTGACAGTAAGTTAGAACAAAGGAACCCATTCAACCCTAAATAACCAACATCAGAAGCACGAGTCACTCCACAAGCACATTCACATAACTTAAGGCAATAAAATCAAAGCAGCACAGAAATATCAATGAATTTGCACATTTTTGTTCACAGTTAATAAAATGGTTCTATATAAAATACAGAGAAATATCCTTGAATGGCAAAACATAATGATTAAACATTCTTTTTTCAAGGAATTTTTTTGAGTTATGACCGATTAAATATGAATACTGGGAGGCAGTAACATAAGGCTTAGAGGAAAGAAAGGCAACTGTGTCCTTGCAAGACCTGTATAAAACTCATATACCCTATTTAAACAAAATATCCAGCTACAGCAATAAACAAAAAAGGCTGGACACTGGACATCAAATACATTAGCAAATCAAACATGATATTTCAATTTTTTAAATTGCATTTCACCTTTTTCTTCCCTTTTTCCATTAATTTGCATTAAAATTCTAACTTCGCATATACCTATCCAAACAATTCTTTTTTGTAAAAGAGCAATTTAATTCCCTTTCATTTTAAAGTCTCTTAAGCTTTGAATTAAGTCATCCAACACATCTTAGGGTTCCTTCAAAGCAAAATTCAAGGGATTTTCATTGGAGCTAGCTTACTTGAGCAAATAGCAAATGAAATAGTTTAATATGACCTTACAAGCTCTTGTACCTTGCGCAATAAGCTTATTACATCATTTGAAAACCACTTACTTGAAGAAGCGCTTTTAATTAAGCAGTTTAATCAGAAACGCCATAACAGGTAACAAGCTCTAATGAAAATCCAAAGACACGTACATCATGAGATCAGTTGCGGTAGTGAAGTTCAATATCAAACATTATATCATGAATCAATTCGCAAGCACAAAAAATAAATTCGAAATGGAAATTAATAACGAAGAATTAAAATACATAACCTTGACGGAGATTTTGCGATCGCTCTGAGGACGCTTGAACCTCTTGACGCGCTTCTTCACGATATTCTTCGTAAGTAGTGGAACCGCCATTGTTATTTACCCTAACTCCTCTGATTCCAGTGGCAGGGAAACCTGCTTATATATGAAAAAGGTGAAAGGTGAGAGTGTGGGACTAGTTAAACATATCCCTCATTGGTTGCTATTGTTAATTTTTGAATCCGAACATGTCCCTACAAAAGTAGACAGGGATAGGTTGGAAAATGATAGAAGTAATTTTTTTCTCAAAGCTTTAAGTATACATAATCAAAATTATCACAATCTGTATATAAATTCAACTAAAATCTGCCTCTCACATACATACATGAGTATATAAACTACGAACCATAAATTTCATCATTCAAACTAAAAACTATCACAAAACATTATAGAAGAACGTTGAAAATTTCAGCACAATTTAAACTGTCAACATAAGTTGAAGTGTTCTTGTAGATGTTTAAAAACACATGAGAACTAAAATGACAACTACATGTCAATACTCAAAAGTTCACACAAAAATGAATACAATAACAGTATGGGCTTGTAGGTATTTGAGTTATGTGGGCTGCACATAATAAGCATTGATATGTACTTATTCAACAATTCTTGAAATATAACTATAAGTGACGAGTCGGATGACCTGGACATAGACTTGAACCCATCTTTTTTACTACGGGTCTGTCATTTTTAATCAAATATGTCATTTTTATTTATTGGGCGGGTCAGACTTGTCCCTAAGTTGTCGGGTTGAGCCAAATCTACAAGTCAGGTCGGGTCTTACTCATCATTAATTTATTTGTTTGTTTGTGCTTACCCAAAGCAATGGTCAAGGCTTTTAATACTTCTATGTGTTCCCTTCAATAAAAAAAATAACGTTACTATTTGTTAGCCAACTTTAGTATACTACAAAATGTAAATTATTTTTTATGAGAAAAAATATATTATCATTTATGTTTTATTATTACTAGCGTGTCGATAATTACTTCGTGTCTGTCGATCCGCTTTTTACTTTTTAGTATTGAATATATAATTTTTATATATTTCATTTTAGAGAATTATATCACTTTTTTCGTATATGATATTATAATTTTTTGAAAAAAATAAAAATGAATTGTGATATTATTAAAAAATGCATTGGTAGTTTAATATATTTAGTGCATGTAACTTTCTCTAACCTTCATTTATATTTTTATTGTATAGAAAAATATTGTAATAATTATTAATTATAATGACAAAATAGGTAAGTGGAAATTATGTCATGTAGGTAGTTATAATATGTTTTGGCTTTATATATAGTATAGAAGTATATATATAGATATAAAATACATTTCCAAAAAATGAATAGCGAATAATATATTAAATATATATAAATTTTTATACTGTCAATTAATACATTTTATCTTCTTGTTTTATCGAGTGTTATTCTTGTTGTTGATTGTCTTTAAGGTTCGATTGCTTTTGTATTAGTGGAAAAAATGAATGAATTGAATAGTGTACGAGTTTTGTATATTATAATTGTATCATTTAGAGATGGCAAAAAAATATGACTCATAGATACACGTGGAAATACCTGCAACGAGTATCCACAAAAATGGCTTATGGGTTAGAACGGGTTTTATGATACCCGTCCTATGTGTACCCGTGAATTTATATATTTGGTTTTTAATTAAATTATTATATATATCTATTATTATTTTAAGATCATATATTTTATTATTATTTCATAATAAATTACACATAGTTGACTATGATCACAAATTTATCAAATATATATCATATTATTCATATAATAATTATTTTTATATATTAATTATTATATAATTATTTAAATATATAATTGAAACCAAAATCCAATGGGTACTCGTAAATACCCGTTACTCGTACGGGTACCCGCAAATATTGTGAGTTTGAGAATGAGAAAGCATTACCTACGCTCGCCCGTGTCAGTTGCCATCCCTAATATCATTTAATATACATATTTAATAATATTGACTATTCAAAAAATTAATACAAATGAATATTGAATGATATACTGACTATATATAACTTTTTATACTAAAATGCATATATATTAACATTCTTTATGTTATTTGTGTATGAGAGTTGGCATAGTAGTTAATGTGACTCTTTATATTGCATGACAAGGTTAAGTAGTCAAGTATTATTTAAAATTATTTGTTATTTGTGTATGTGAGTTGGCATAGTAGCTAATGTGACTCTTTATATTGCATGACAAGGTTAAGTATTCAAGTATTATTTAAAATTCTTCTACTATTATTTTTGTCCTCATATTTTTTATTCATCTCTCATGTCTTAATTCCTCAAACACAACTTGAATGGGGAGTATATTGCAAAAGATGGTTACACATGGTTGTATAAGGACCACCAACTCATCAAGGAGATTGGCAATGGATTTTGAAACTTAAAAGCCCATGAAAACATCAAACTTTTTCTTTTGGCAAATTTGCTACAATTCTATCCTAACAAATGTGTTAGATATTTCCTAGCTATAGGTGAAATATTAATCCTAAGATCTTGAATATCATGATTATTATATATAATATAAAACAAGGATACAAAGTTATACATGAATCCATGTTCCCTGATCTACTCTTTTGATATACTTTTTGAGAGAGTTTTGGTATGATGGTCTTCCTCAACCAAATTCTTAATTCCTTCTGGGACCTTCGATTTCTCTCTGATGGGGAGAGGTGAAAACTATTTGTGATTTGGTGTCTTGAGGACCACAACCATTCTTTATGTGTTAACTTATAGGGTTTCCATTATCCCATATAGGTCAACCGTTTGGGTATCCACTCATTAAGCCCACATTTGTTATCAGTTTTAGAAGTCTTTTAGGTTTTTTAGTAATTAGATCACTTATTTTGTAACCCAAAAGTAAATATCCAATATAATTGTATTAAATATATGATGCTCATCTTAATTAGAAATTATGAATTTCTAACAATCTCCCACTTGAGTTTTATATTTTTCCCGAAACAATTATATCACATATTCTTTAGGCGTGCATCTTATGATATTTATATTTAGAATTCTCTTTAATACAATCTGGTCCATCTCATATATCAATTATGGAACCATCGCGATCTTCATCACATTCAAACGTGACCCGACCATGATGATCACCATATTAATATACTTAATGACATAGATCAAATATCAATGAGTGACATGGAAATTTCATGTAATGTGATCTCAAACATGTCTATTTCCAACTGGTCCTACTTTATTCTTTAGTGAGATCAATCTAAAGTCTTTAATTGCAACACAATAGTTACAATACACAAGTTCAAAATAGAACAATAAACCATCAACTTTATTATGTATAAAACTATATATGGTGTCCTAAGTAAGTCATAAAACATATACACTTCCACTGAACTAAGATATCCTAAGGAGCAAAACTCATACGAGAAATATGCTCATCAATGATTTAGGTACCAAATCCTTAGTCACTGGATCAACTAGTATAAAATTTGTCTTTATATGTTTTATAAAATTTGTCTACTTTGAACACTTTATTTAACAACCAGAAACTTGATGTCAATAAAATTTGACTTTTTAGAACTCCTATTATTGTTGGAGTAAAGAACTGCGGACTTACTATCAAAATAAATTCTCGGTGGTCCTTTAGTACCATCAACCAGACGTAAGCCAATTACAAAATTTTTGCAACTATAAGTCATGGTCTGATGTTTCAAAATAAATCATGAACTTCACAACCATGGTTGAAGGAGCTATAAGCATCTGTTTAGTAGACTTCCAAGAGATAGCACATTCAGCTAAGATGAACACATATCCAAAGGTGGAGTGTTTGTTGTATAGACACCGAAAAATCGGAGTCAAAATACCCAATGATATCTAAATTCTCAGACATTCGATAAGTGAACATGTACTCATTTGTTCTCTATAAGTAATGCATAACACGTTTGACTGCCTTGTAGTGATGCATTACAAGATTACTCATATATCTTCCCAAAACTTCCACGACAAAAGATATTTCGGGACGTATGCAAACTTGAGCATACATTAGACTTCCTACTGCGAATGCATAAGGAATCTTTTCAATCTCGTATCTTTCAAGGTCATTTTTTGGAGTACTTTTCGAGACTAAACTTGTCTCCCTTAGTTATAGGGGTATCCCCTGGTTTACTGTCTTTCATGCCAAATCTATGTAGGACTTATCTATATAGCTTTCTTGTGACAACCTTATGATACTTTGAGAGCAATATCTTAGTATCTGAATACTTTATACAAAAGAAGTTTCCCCAAGATCTTCCATTTCGAAATTATTCATTAGAAATCTCTTGGTCTAATGCAGTAGTCTCATATTATTGCTAGCAAACAATATATCATTGACATATAATACCAAAAATATAAATTTACTCGCACTGAGTCTGTGGTATACACAATTATCAACTTTATTTATCTCAAAACCATACGAGGTAATAACTTGATGAAACTTGTGATTCCATTGACGAGAAGCTTGTTGAAGGCCATAGATGATTTTCTTTAATTTGCTACCATAGACTTTGAGCTAATTGACACAAAGTTTTCTGGTTGCACCATATAGACTGTTTCTTTAATGTCACCATTTAGAAACGGAATTTTAACATCCATCTAATATAGCTCTAAATCAAAATGAGCTATTGGTGCCATTATTATTCCTAAAGAATCCTTCGAAGATACATCAGAGAAACTTTCTTTATAATCAATATATTCTTTCTGAGTGTAGCCATTAGCAACTAGATGAGCTTTATATCTATTAATATTACCCTTCGAATCCCCTTGGTTTTAAATATCTATTTGCACCCAACAGATTTCGCACCTTTAAGTAATTCGACAATATCCCAAATGCCATTATTATGCATAGACTTCATCTCATCCTTCATGACATCAATCCACTTTTGAGAGTTAGAACTTTTCATGGCTTGACAGAAGTTTAATGGATCATCCTCTGCTAACCCAATGTCATCCTAATGTTCTTAAAGAAATACAACAAAATCATCAAGAATTGCACTTCTCTTTTCTCTAGTGGATCTCCTTAATGAAATTTCTAATTCTTGAGATTGTTGAATTTGTTCTATAGGTACTTCAGGAAGAACCTCATTGTTGTCTTGTTCAAGAATATTGTCTGGAACAATATTCTGAACATTATCTTCTATTACCGAAGTTGTTCCTTAAATGATAATAGGCACAAGAACTTGTTCACCATTAGTGATAGGTTCTTCCTCAAAAATAACATTTTTATGTTCTCTTCCTCCCAAAATCAACTTCCTCAAGAAAGCTTGCATTTCCCATCTAAAAAAGTCTTGAAGTAGGATCATAAAATTTATAGCTCTGAGAGCGTTCAGCGTAGCCAACAAAATAACAACTAACTATTCTTGAGTCTAGTTTCCTTTCATGTGGCCTATAAGGTCGCGCCTGAGGTGGACAACTTCAGATGTGTAAGTATTTTAAGCTTGGTCTTTTATTAGTCCAAAGCTCATATGGGGTTTTGTTAATTGCTTTACTTGACATCTTATTAAGGATGTAAACTGTGGTCTTTAAAGCTTTCCCTCAAAGAGACTATGGCAAGGAAGAATGAGTAATCATACTTCTCGCCATATCCTTAAGAGTTCAGTTTAATTACTCAACAATACCCTTCATATTAGGCTTGCCTAACATAGTGGATTGTAGAACAATTCCAAATTCTCTCAGGAAAAACACAAATAGCTCTTTCACAACATCCTTATTGTTCTTTCTTTTCTTATTCTAAGAGGTCATAGTCAAATGAGCACTTTCAGTCTTATCTCTCCACAATCTCACTTTCTCTTGCACGTAGTCCTTCTGAGTGTTATAACTCACTTTGAATTATCCAAAGTGTATAGGAAGCGACATCAAAACCAAGTGCACGAGCAAGTCATCATCAAGTTCTAACTTAAGTGACTTGAGTTTTGATGCAAGATTAAACATCTCCATAATGTACTCCTTTATATTCCCTTTGCCTTTATACTTCATGGAGATGAGTTTAGCCAAAAATTTACTCGTCTTCGCCTTTTCATCTTTGGCAAAGTATGGTTATATTTTTTCAAGGAACTTTCTTGCACTCTGACCCTCAGAAATAGAGCCCGAAGCGCATCTAGAATAGAGTGTTTCATGATCTTTAGACACATTCGGTTAGAGCGTTCTTATTTCTCAATTTAAACCTCATTAACGATTTATAGAGTAGAAATGAGTTTCTCCACATGAAGTGTCAGATCTAAATCCATACAGCCAAGAATTATTTATATGGCTTCCTTATAGACCTTAAAGTTTGGCTCATTCAACAATGAGATATTCTTGATTTGAGTAGAAATATTTGCAACACTAGTAAAAAACAAAACAAATTGCAATAATTATTACAATTAAATTCACATTCAAATTTAATATTTAAATTCAAATGATGATAGAGCACATCACAAGTTACATAACACAACATTAATATTCAGTCTTTGGATAAAAAATATTAACTTAAAAGTGGTATACTCAATATGGTAATCAAACATTGTTAATCAGTAATGTCAAACAATAAACTTTTCTTTGGACCGACTTACTATTCACGTGGAAAACTATATGATTATCACATATTTATTGCTACAAGTATGTTTGTAATTTGGATCAAATAGTAATATTCCTTTGGGTCGATCATTATTCGCTTAAAATGCAATCATACAACTGCATTGAGATTTCATATCAATCACTAATGGTACACTAGTTTGTGATGGTCAAACATTAATCATAATGCATGTCAAATAATAAACATTTCTTTGGATTGTTTTATCAATCATATACACAACCTTATAATAATCACATGTTTACCATCACATATGTGTATATAATATGGCCAAATAATAATATTCATTTGGACCGATTAATACTCGCATGAATACATATACGCGCTAGCATTTGACATTTATTTCAAACAATTCACAGAAAAGATGTTTGTCGTCTTCTTGTTTAATAGGTTTACTTAAAATGTCAAACAATTTTATTTTCCAAAATAAAAACCATTTAGTTGAGTTTGATTCCACACTTAATCTAAAACATATATTATTTATACCCACATTAAATACATATATCTATTATAGTCTATTAGTAGCATTACATCATTCTCATGATGAAAACATCATTTCGAATCCCAGTGATGTCCTTTTAAATTTTCCATATAAAAAATATATTACCATTTTATACACGATTAAACATGACAAAGCAAACTATCCAAACAGAAATAATGTTTCAACAATAGCAATCACTTAATAATGCAATCAATCATCAACCAATGCAAGAAACCATAAATGTTGCAACCATTTAAATAAACAAGTCGGGTAATATATATAAACAAGACATATTCACATAATAGACTCATCACAAGATACCTAAGACAATATCAATTTCTAGTCTTTGGACATATAAATTAATTTGTAAGTGGTACTCTCAACGTAATGATCAAATATTAACAATTAGTTCTGTCAAACAATAGTCTTTCTTTGAACCGACTATTATTCACATGAAAAAACTTTATAATTGTTACTTGTTTATCATCACATGTATATTATTACTTTGTCAAATTGTGTATTCCTTTGGGACGAACACAATTCGCATAAATAATTTCATACTCATCAGTGTAATCTTAATCAATTTCCATAATATAGGTTAATTTGACAACATATTGCATCAATTAATTCAAAAATGATTATCACACAAAAGGAAAACAATGTGGGTCCATTATAAAAAAATTATGATATTGGAATTAAAACATTCATATTTGATATCTTTTATGATTAACAAATCTAATCCGATAATATAATTCCAAATCAAAAAAAGATATATTACATATATATCAACACATAAAAATGGATGCAGTCTTAATCAAATACAAAGTAGATCGAGAGTGAAAAACATAAACAAATATATGCAAATCATTATAAAAAATTCCAAATCGAATATGATCATGCATATCTTAAAACATATATATAGAAACACTTTCACACACTAACATAATAAAATATATATAATTTTAAGCATTATCATAACCATTATATATATATATATATATATTAACTTTAATCACTAATTCCAGAAATCACAACAACCTCAGGCTGAAAACAATTACATATGTATATATGTATATTTTAATTCGCAATATATATACAAGACCGTGAATTCTAGATTGTATATATATAAAAGAAAAATACGACTTAACTCATATATACATTATATGTATACTTTAACAAATTGTAAAATTGTAAAGTGACAAAAGTCAAAGTACAACACTAAGACATTAGTGCACATATAATTTACATATTGCATAACAGAGTCATAAAAGCTAATGCAACGTTCATGCACAGATCTGAATATATACTTCAACACATGTTACAAGGATTCATAATACAAATTACTCATAATTCAAATAAGCAGAAATAGACAAAAGTTATCCTCATTATTGATAAATACTCAATTCTCATAACCAATAACGAAAGCATAAAAATCCCCAAAATTAAAAAAGTAGGATTCGTAAAAAATTGGGGGAAAAACATTTTTAATGGAGAACCATAAAATTCAGAACATATCGCTCTCATACCACTTGTTAGATATTTCCTGATGATTGGTGAAATATCAATCATATGATCTTGAATATCATGATTCTCACACATAATATAAAACATACAAAGTTATATATGAATATCATGATCTCTGATCTACTCCTTTGATATACATTTTGAGAGAGTTTTAGTATGATGATCTTCACCAACCAAATCTTTAATTCCTTTTGGGACCTTCGTTTTCTATATGATGGGAGATGTGAAAACTATTTGTGATTTGATGTCTTGGGACTCATAACCGTTCATTATGTGTTAACTTATAGGGTTCCATTATCCCATATCGGACAACTTTTTGGGTATCCACTCATTAATCTCATATTTGTTATCAATTTTAGAAGTTTTTTGTGTTTGTTAGTAATTAGATCACTTGTTTTGTAACCCAAAAATAAATAGTCAATATAATTGACTTAAATATATGATGCTCATCTTAATTAAAAATTATGAATTTCTAACAAAAATGTGTTTAGATCATCTCGTGATATTAATGTTCAACATATTCGTCACAGATGCAATATCACAAAAGAAACTATATTTCACTATCTTAGGGATTGTCCAGATTCAATGGCGCTTTGGAGGACAATGAGGTTCAACTCTGATGATTTATTCATAGTCACAAACCCAAGTGGGTCAAGCTCTATGGGAAAGGTGCTAATAAAACTTTTTTGGCGACTTTGTAGTGGGTTTGGTGCAATCGCAACTTTTATTGTATGGAAAATGACAAAAAATATATGGTACCTAACAAACAGTATTCATAGAAGCATTGCTGATATTAATGTTGTGTACCCCCACCTAGGATAATACTTTAGCTAGACAATGTTGGGTGTAAGCAATGACTTCCATTTCTTTCATTCTTTACCAAAAAAATGTAGAAAACTCATATATGCTTCCATATAAAAACACACACCTAGGTATTTTTTTAGTATATCATTTGTGAAAATTAACACATGACCTTAGAAGATATGATAAACTCTTTAATATTTATATTTATATTTACATTTTGATTTTGCTTTTTACTAAGGTGTCCTCCAAATATTAATGGCTTTTGATATGTAAAGTATCAAGAAAACTTATAAACGCCTTAGATAACTACATCCATCTTCAGAAATTAAAATTCAACCACCTCTTGATTGTATTAGTATTGTTGATATGCTTACTTTTCATTTTATTATATAAATGTTTATTTATACTCTTTTAGCAATAGTTAAAAAACCGATAAAATTATTTTTTTGGGATAAATTATTATAATAAATTAATTAAAGAAAACTACATCTAGTCTCATTGAAAATAGGTTTCCTTTGAATGTACATGTAAGAACAAAAATTACTTTCTTTGTTTGAGTGTTGGAGAGTTAAGTAAAAGTGTATTAATGTAACATTCTTTTAAAAAATGTGGTCGTTTTTGTTGAATTTTCAAGTATGAAAACTTGCTTGTATAGCCGAGGGATGAGTAACTAGAATAGAAGAAGAAGAAGAAGGTTGTTTGTTGCAGCAAGAAAACAAGAAAGCAGAGTAGGAAATGAAGATTGGAAAGAATGCTTGACAAGAAGAGAGTGATTGCAATGTATATTCATTCATTGTATAATCAAGGAAATTACACATGCTATTTATAGTAACATTACATCAACTTCCAACTAACTGAAATTTCTATAAGAGGAAGTTCCTAACTAACAACACAAACTAACAACTAAGAAGTAGAATTAACTCTAACACTACCCCTTAATTCAATACTTATTCTTTTCATCTAGGCATACAACTCCTAGTTTGTGTCTAAGTTCTTCAAATCTCCCTTTCTTCAATGGTTTGGTGAAAATATCAGCAATCTGATTTTCAGAGTTATAGAATTTTTAGCTTGAGCCTCTCTTGATTTACTTGATCTCTTAGGTAGTGGAAGCGTGTCTCAATATGCTTGCTCCTTCCATGTGCAACCGAATTCTTTGCCAGATTTATGGTTGACTTATTGTCAACCCGTCAACAACATGCTTTCTCCTTCCTTTCTTAGCTTCAATTCAGTGAGTAGAGTCTCCAACCATACTGATTGGCAGGCAGCCATACACACAGAGATATATTCTGCTTCACAGGAAGGCAAAGCAACTACAGTTTGTTTCTTGGAACACCATGATATTGGAGCATCACCAAGCATGAACACATAGCCTGATGTACTCTTTCTATCATCTTATCCCCACACCAATCTGCATCACTATACCCAATCATGATGTGTGTGATTGTTTTGATGCAAGTTTGATTGGGAAGCAACAAGCCATACCCAATTGATCCTTTTATATACTTGAGGAGTCGTTTTGCAGCAAGGGGATGAGATTTCTTTGGTGTTTGCATAAATCTGCTCACTACTCCAACACCATAAGCAATGTATGGTCTTGTATTGCATACATACCTCAAGCATCCTATCATTTTCCTAAAGAGTGTATGATCTACTGCTTGATCTTCATCAGTTGAGCTTCTAGAGTTTCCAGTTTCAACTGGTGTAGAGACTGAGTTGCAGTTCTCCATCTGAAATCTTTCCAACACATCAAGAGCATATTTGCTTTGGTGCATGAAGAAGCCATTTTCTGTTTCTGTGAATTGTAGGCCAAGGAAGTATGATAGGTTGCCCAGATCACTCATATCAAATTCAATTTTCATGTCATTTTTGAATGCACAAATTTCTTTGATCTCTTTGCCTGTTACCAACAAGTCATCTACATATAAGCAAACTATCAGCAAGTTGTCTATGTCTGAACCTCTTACATAGATTCCATATTCAGCAGTGCACTTGTGAAAACCAAGTTGTGCAAGGAATCCATTTATTCTCTTATTCCAAGCCCTTGGTTCATGTTTCAAACCATAGAGAGCCTTCTACAGTTTGTAGACTTGATCTTCCTTTCCTGCCACTATGAAGCCTGGTGGTTGAGTTACATAAACCTCTTCTACTAAAGGTCCATTCAGAAAAGCAGCTTTAACATCCATTTGATGGATTGGCCAATTGTGATAGCTTGCCAATGACACAACTAGCCTTATGGTTTCTATTCTTGCCACTAGAGCAAACACTTCCTCATAATCCAGTCCTTGTTTCTGCAGGAACCCTTTTGCCACCAATCTAGCTTTGTATTTGGTCACCTCACCTTTTGGATTTACTTTTACTTTGTAGACCCACTTAACAGATATTGCTCTCTTGTTTGATGGTAGCTTAGTGAGTTCCCAAATCTGATTTCTTTCAATTGACTTGAGTTCCTCCTTCATGGCTTCATTCCAGTGAGGTTCTTTTACTGCCTCATCAAAGCTCACTAGTTCCATTTCTGCTAGCAGGGCTATGTGCACAAGATCTCCCTCTGTAGTAATGCTTGAATCTGGGAAGATTTCATAATCACTCAATCTCTGTGGAGCTTGTCTTTTTCTGGAAGGTCTTCTTGAACTAGATCTTCTATTAGCAAGTTGTTCTGAGATTTGTTGTTCCACATAGGGCTGTAGTTCTGAGATTTGTTGTTCCACACAGGGCTGTAGTTCTGATGTGTTGTCTTCCTCTAGATGTAGTAGTGTTTGCCTTTTCATTTCAGAGTTTTGATTCCAATCCCATGCTTGTGACTCATCAAATTTTACATCTCTGCTAAGCATTATCTTTTGTGTAGAGGGATCATAGACCTTATATGCCCCTGTTGAGTGAAAACCAAGTAGGATCATCTTTACACTTCTATCATCAAGTTTCTTCCTTAGTTGATCAGGAACATGTTTGTAGCAAATTGAGCCAAAAATCCTTAGATGGCTTACATTTGGTTTCAAACCTGACAAAGCTTCTTCAGGTGTGATTTCCTTCAGCCTCTTTGTAGGAGATCTATTTAATATGTAGGTTGTAGTTGAGATTGCTTCACCCCAGAATTTCTTGGGTAGGTTCTTTGTTTTGATCATGCTTCTTGCCATGTTGAGGAGTGTCCTGTTTAATCTTTCTGCAGTGCCATTATGTTATGGAGTGTATGGAGCTATCACCTCATGAATCATTCCTTCTTTGATGCACAATTCTGTCCATTCTTTTGAGTTGTATTCCCCACCTCCATCAGTTCTTAGAGTCTGCAGTTTCTGACCACTCTGCCTTTCAGCCAGATTTTTGAAGTTGGTGAAGGTAGTGAACACATCATTCTTCCTCTTGATCAGATACACCCAAACTTTTCTTGTGAAGTCATCAATGAAGCTTATGAAAAATCTGTTATCTCCTAGTGAGTTTTCTTCAAATGGACCACACACATCAGAGTAGACCAATTCAAGTGTTCTTTTGGTCTTAGATGGAATGTGAGTAGTGAAGGTTGTTCTGGTTTGTTTGCTTGCTAAGCATTCTCCACATAACCCACCAGGGATACTGATTGTTGGTAAGCCATTCACAATCTCAACTCTGCTCAATGATTCAAGGCTCTTAAAATTCAAGTGTGCATACCTCTTGTGCCATATCCAACTGTCTTGTGAGATTTTTGACATAAAGCAGTTATGACCACCACTTGATTCCCAATTTTGAATGTCTTATTGCTTGATAGAGGGACCTTTAGGATTAGGTTGTTTTCAGCATCAAAGACCTTAAGAGTTTTGTTTATCATTGACATAGTGTATCCTCTTTCAAGCAGTTACCCCATGCTCAAGAGATTACTTTTCATCTTGGGCACATAGAGCACATTATGAATGCTTGAGTATCTTCCATCCTTCCTTTGAATTGAAATGTCTCCAATTCCTTCAGACTCAATAAAGCTATGATCTGCAAACTTGACTTTGCTCTTAGCTTATTCATCAAGATTTGTAAACCATGCTACGTGGCCTGTCATATGATTCGAGCAGCCTATATCTAGGTACCAACAATCACCATTGATTTGATCCTTTTCAGTTGTGACCATGAGGATAACTTGTTCTTCATCTGACTCATCTTCATGAGCTAATCTTGCTTCTGCTGTTCCACCATTCTCATGATTGAATCTGCACTCAGAGGCAAAGTGTCCAAGATTCTTGCAGTTGTAGCATTGGATCTTACTTTTATCAAACTTCTTCTTGTGCTTTCTGTTTGCTTGATCCTTTGAGAAGTTGGAACTTAAGTCCTGTCCTGATTTCTCACTACTCCTTCCTTTATCAGTTTTCATTATGCCCTTTCCTTTCTTGCTGAAGTTTCCTTGGCTTGAATGTCTTTTATAGGAGTATGCTTGTAGAGCTTGAGGTTGTTTCTCACCTCTATCTTGAGTCCTCTCCTTGATTCTCTGCTCATGAGCTTCCAAGGAGCTTTGCAACTCATCAATCTTGAATTGCTCAAGATCTTTTGACTCTTCTATTGCCACAACCACATGGTCAAACTTGGATACCAAGGTTCTTAGGACCTTATCCACTATCATTTGTTCTCTCATCTCCTCACCACAACTTTTCATTTGGTTTGTGAGAGACCTGATTTTTGTGAAGTATTCTGAGATTGTTTCACAATCTTTCATCTGTAGCAGCTCATACTCCCTTCTTAGAGTTTGCAATCTGAATTTCTTCACCTTTTCTGCCCCTGCATAACACTTTTCTAGGTTCTCCCAAGCTTCTTTGGCTGTTCTTGCACTTGAGATTTTCTCAAAGTTTGATTCATCTACACATTGATGAATCATGAAGAGTGTCTTGCAATCTTTCCTCTTACTTTCTCTGGATGTTGATTGTTGAACCTCTGGTGCATCATCTTCAACTAACTGGACACCATTCTGCACTACTTCAAGAACTTCTTGGTAGCCAAAGAGCACCTTCATCTGCACTTGCCATCTATCATAATTCTTCCCAACCAGAACTGGTAATGACATAGTGAAGAAGAAGAAGAAGAAGAGGAAGAGGAAGAGGAAGAGAAAGAGGAAGAGGAAGAGGAAGAGGAAGAGGAAGAGGTAGAAGAAGAAGAAGGTTGTTTGTTGCAGCAAGAAAACAAGAAAGCAGAGTAGGAAATGAAGATTAGAAAGAATGCTTGACAAGAAGAGAGTGATTGCAATGTATATTCATTCATTGTGTAATCAAGGAAATTACACATGCTATTTATAGTAACATTACATCAACTTCCAACTAACTGAAATTTCTATAAGAGGAAGTTCATAACTAACAACACAAACTAACAACTAAGAAGTAGAATTAACTCTAACAGTTTTAAACTACTCTTAATAAAAAGAAAATGAATAATTAAAAAGCAACTAAAAACATTTGATATTTTTTCTATCCACTTATATTTATATTTATATTTATATTTATATTTATATTTATTCTTTTATTCAAAACTTTTTATTTAGATTTAGGATGACTTTTATGTTACAATATTTAGCATTTCTCCTTCTTCATTCAAGAAGGAAGTATTTTTTTCTAAAAATTATTATATTACTAAATACTATAAGAATACTGCTTAAGAAAGATAAAAGAAATCACTAACATAATTTCAAACACTTCTTAGAGTATAAAATTATAATTTTTTAATGAAATTCTCTTTTTTCATCCTTGGACACCTTCTCTTCTTGAGAAATTTACTGTTTGGATGGAGGTAGAATGATTCTCTATTTCTCTTTCCATTATTCCCTTTTATTAATAAAAAAAACACATTATCCGAAAAAACGAAGCAAAACGGCATCCAACATGCGCGTTTTGTATATCATACGAAATCAGAATTAAGAACCCCAAACGAAACTCACCTTTCAACTAAACCCAACAAGCGACGCTGTGGCAGCGCGTTTATCTCACTCTCGTCTTCTCACTCATTCTAATGGCGTTGTTGTGCTCAACACAATCAACTGGTAAAATTTTCCCTCTAATTATTTTTTTGGAGATTTATTGTTATTAACCAAATTATGTGTTTTCAATAGTTATTGAATCGGTTTAAGCTTATTGCAAATTAATCATCTCTCATATGTTTTGTAATACTTATTTTTCTTCATAAAACCAATGTTTGAAACATAGTAACAAGAGTGAATTGATTGTTATTTGTTTTATTTTATTTTTGCAGCTAGCATTGACGATATTGAACTTAAAGAAGTTATTTCTAAGGGTTCGTTAGATTTTGATGAGTGGACTTCACTGATTTCAGATATTGAGAAAGCATATCCTGTAAGTTTCATTCCAATATGTGAAAATGATGTCTTGTAATTGACGACTTTTTTTAATTTTCTTTTAGTAATATTTAGTTTCCCCCAAAAATGGGCACTCATAAAAATTCCTAAAAAAGGGCGGGCACACAAGGCTCATACATAATGGAGTCTGAGGAGGAAAGATATATGCAGACTTACCCTCGCAATTGAGGAGGCTACGTTTTGGGGAATGTGAGTTAAAGCAATAACAAGAATATTTCTAGTGGAATATCTTTCTCGATAGAGGGTGAGTTTGGCACAACGATAACAATGAAGTCATGGGTTCAAATCCTGGAAACAGCCTATCTGCTTGTGGAGGTAAGATTGCGTACACTACTCTCCTCAGACTCCACTATTTGGAAGCCTCATGTATTGGGCTGCCTTTTTTAATATCTTTCACAATCCATGGAGTGATAGTTCATTAATAGAGGGATGAGTAATTTGAATCATTCACATTCACATCCACATCATGAATGTTTGGAATCCATACCCATGGCCTGCAGGTCACAAGGCAAGTCACCTTACTGTTAGGCCGAGGCACACCCTCTATTCATATGTGAATATAAGTTCACCGGTCAGTATTTTTTTATTGATATATCATTACATATGTGATTATAGTGAAGGATAGTTCGTGATCAAGCTTTCTTGCATACACCTTTGAATTATTATATTGATATTTTGGATTATTGATACCGGGAGTTTGGAATTTCACTAAGGTGTTTGGGTCTATTTCTGCAGGATGACACAGAAAAAATATGTGTAGTTTATGACCATTTCTTATCTGAATTCCCATTGTGTTATGGGTATTGGAGGAAGTATGCTGCCCATATGACACACTTATGCAGCATAGACAAGGTTGTGGAAATCTTTGAACAAGCTGTGTCAGCAGCAACGTATTCGGTAGGCATGTGGGTTGATTACTGTAGCTTTGCCATGTCAGCTTTTGAGGACCCATCTGATATTCGTAGGTAAATATAGTTAAAGCTTTGGATAAATGGTTTTGGCGGAGTCCTGTTATCGATATGGCAAAAGAATTCTCTATATATAGCTTATATTTATCTTTGCGTTGCTGGTTATAGTAATGTGATGCTGGGTAGAATTAACTGCTCTCTTTTTTTCAAACTATTATCTCTTCATACTTTCTGAATGCTTTTACTATTGCTTATATACTTGAAGGCAAGAAGATAGTTTTCTTAATATGTTTTTGCCAGATTGTTCCAGAGAGCCGTTTCCTTTGTTGGCAAGGACTACTTATGCAATACCTTGTGGGACAAGTATATTCAATTTGAGTTTTCCCAGCAGCAGTGGATGTCTCTTGCTCACATCTATATCCAAACTCTCAAGTTCCCAACCAAAAAGTTACAGCAGTATTATGATAGGTATGATTTTTTTGCGTGTACCAAGTGTGAATGTGAATGATTGTTCTAGTTGCTATACAGTTATAAAGAGTGTTTGCTTAACTCTTGAATGTGCGTGTATTGTGTATAAAAAGTTAAAAACATAATATATATGAGTGTATAAACTTACCATAGCTGATAATAGTTCTATATTTCTTCAGTTTTATAAAGTTGGTAACCTTATTCGAAGAGGGCATTGCGAGCCTAGACAACTCGCCAAAGGAGTTACAATCTGAACCATGTTTTGATGGTGAAATTCGTTCATGTTGCAATGATGACAAAATCTATTGCATTATCAAAGATATGATGGATTCATCTGTTGGATCAACAAGGTCAATAGCCCTAGACAAGTACAGGATGATTGGAGAACAGCTTTATCTTAATGCTTGTGAATTGGATTCGAAAATTAGTTCATTTGAAGCTAATATTGGGAGATACTACTTTCATGTCCGTCCCCTTGATGCCCATCAATTGCAGAATTGGCATGATTATCTGGATTTTATTGAACTTGAAGAGGATTTTGACTGGGTACTTTTCTGCAGTGTTCCCAATAAAGTTTGTCGGTTGCTTTTTTTTGTTGTTGTTGAAAGTTGTTAGCTAAAACCTTCCATTTCTCCCATTGCTTAGACTGTAAAACTTTATGAGAGATGCTTGATTGTGTGTGCCAACTACCCTGAATTCTGGATGCGTTATGTGGATTTCATGGAAACCAAGGGAGGAAGAGAAATAGCAAACTATTCTCTACACCGAGCAACAGAAACTTATTTGAAGGTATCTTTCTAATTATATCGATTCAATTGTTTGAATTTCATGTTAATTGTCAGGTTTTGCATCTGCTTATTTTGAAGTTTATTTAAAGTATTCAGGCAAACAATTGCAAATAATAATGGGTTTTTTAATTGCATATATGAAGCACTAAGATCAATGATAATATGGAAAATATGTCTAAGATGCAGAGAGTCGAGACTAAGTTTGTAGTTGCACTTTACAAGTGAAAACTAGGTGAAATGTAATGGTTTACCTGTGGAAGTTCACATGCATTAATCATGAGTCCTGATTAATAAAATAGAAAGCGAAATTCGAAGTTACTTAGGTGCACTATAATAACAATGGTATTGAGAAATTTCAAGCTCATCTATTTGCCCCTACATTTGTTATAGCTTTATAACGTGTTCATGGCACTGGCTTCTATTTGCTGCTCTGCTTGTGATTGATTTCAGAATTCCTCCTGTTCTGATATGCCGGGATGTTGGAATGCAATGTAGCACTTTTGAGCTGATTTTGCTCTTTCTTTTTAAATTTTATGGAGTGTGTATTAACCTGCCCCAAAGTTTTACTTAGCATTTCTTTTTTTTAACAGTTAACAACATTGACTATTCTTTAAATATTTGCTAGGTGGGAAAAATTATTTAGTTTTTGTTGTTGGAACTTTAATCATACAAGCAGTAGATAATGTTCAAACAATGGTTGATGTTTTGATTGAGAATTTTTTTTAATCCGCCCAATAAATGAATAAAATAATCATCTTGTAATATCCTTGGAAAAAATAATAATTTACCCATCAAGATAAATGCAATTGGGAGTTTGGACCATATTGATATGGAGTATGGACCATGCAAGATCAAACAGTTTATGACATCATTCTAATTTCCTTGCTCTTAGACTGGGTATTCTCACAAACATAATTGTGAAACTGACCGTCGGGCTGGGGTGGTGGTTAAGTAAAACCCTCCCAAAACTGACAGACTCTAGGACATGACACTACTGAGATGATACAGAGGTTTTAATATTATAAAGGAATAATAGGGAATTAGGTTTTAGATCACTAGTAAGTTGCTTTTTTTCACTACAGGTTTACACATTTGGTCTCATAGAAACTAGTTTCTCCGAAAATTTTATAATTTGATTTTTTCTTACTTGATGATCTGTTCATTACGAGTCTGTTTGTGCAAAAACTTGAACCTTTTTTTAGCTTATAAAAGAGCATTTTTTACAAGCTCCCCTGGGAGCTCATGATTATTTTTTCAAGATTATTTTTCACTCCAATTCTTTCTTCCCATCTTACCACTCCCAAATTAAGTACTAAATAAATATTATTAATTTATACGAACGACTTCAGACCCATTTTTGTTATTTACTATGTGAAAGAGTTTCTTTTTGCACACCCCAAACGAAAAAGATTATCTTAATTATAATTTAATAGAATAGATTCAGCTTATAATCAAACAATTATAATCGACCATAATTATAATCAATATAATTATAATATAATTTTTGCAGCTATACCAAACACACACTAAGGAGAAACCATGGTTTTCTTTTATTTGAACTCAGCCAGTTTAGCATGTATGTGTAATTCTAAATACCATTCTAGAAACTCCTACAGCTCCATAAGATATGGAACTATGAAAGTTACTTGGGCTCTTTTTACACTTAAAAGCACCATGTAAGATGATAAGATACAACATTGCTGAGGTATTCTTGTTGCTCCTCCTCACCTCCAATGAAGCTAAACAACACCATAGTTCTACATAAAAGAAAAAAGTTGAAAAACTAGATGAACTCTTTCTTGAGATTCTAATTTTGTTTAGAGAAGCTTATGTTACTAAATTTAAGTCAAAGCTTGTCCATTATTCTTTATGTTATGTTGACTGGAATTCTCAGCATTAGTTACCTATAATTCTTCCCTAACCTGTTACTTTTTTCTAACTTGATGACTAGGTAATGCCCCACTGAAGCTTGCTTAATTAATTTCTTCTCTAGGCTTTAACTTCATAGCTTTATGCATGACTAGGCGATGTTTATAGCTCCGTCATATGTTCGTTGCAGAGAGTGCCAGCAATCCACTTATTCAATGCCAGGTTTAAGGAACAGATAGGAGATGTTTTAGCTGCTCGTGCTGCATATATTCAGAGTGGTAAAGAGACAGATTCAGATTTTGTGGAAAATGTTATTTCAAAAGCTAACATGGAAAAACGTTTGGTATGATTAGCCTTTACTATCATTGAAGAAAAATGAACTCTGCAATGGCCATATACTGAAAAAAGGGTGACTGCATGTGCTGTGTTTTATTTTTATCACAGGGAGATACCGAGTCAGCTTTCAGTATATATAAAGAAGCAATAGAAGTGGCTGCTGCGGGGAAGAGGTTACATGCCCTTCCCATTTTATACATTCATTTCTCCCGGTTAAAATACATGGTAGGTAGCATATGCTCATCTGCTTTGAGCATTAGGGTCTTAGCAATTTTATTTAATGATGTGATTCTAATTATTATTTTGTTATAATAAAAATCAGTGTATCAAATTTGTGAGGATGTTCGTTTTCCTCCCTTTTCATCCTTAATTTTTATTTTTTTTCCTGATGGGCTTCTTCTGAACCCTAATTAGGCGCAATTTATTTCGTTGGATGTTACTACTAACAAGAATCTAATTATAAATTATGAGAACCCAAATTCAGTTAGAGGGAAAAAACTATACTTACTCAGAAACTTGAGCTAAAAGTCCATTGTTGTATCTTTTAGTTTTTTATTTTCTTAGAAGAATTATTTTTCCATATAAAATAATTTATTTCATCGAGTGCTATAAGAAAATGGTTACAGAGAGATAGAGAGAGAAGAAGAATATAAGAATGAGGAAGGATTAATGAAACTGAATTTGTTATTATCAAAAAACTACATACAAAGAAGGAAGAGAGTGATTATATAAGGTTTGCCAGCTCAGCACAGAGAAGCTAGGCACAACCAATTTCTCTCATAAGAAATAACAGAAAAACAGAATCACAACACCTTAGATTATTCTAATATACCCCCTGAATTTGAGGGTATGTAAAACTTTTGACTAGACTAGAATAATCTCTAACTTGAAGTTGCTTGCGAAAGTTAGTGAATTTATCAGTGGAGAGAGGCTTGGTAAGGACATCAGCGGTTTGAAGGCACATGGACAACAATCAAGGTCTTATTTTGAATCTTGTCACGTACAAAGTAGAGATCAAGCTCAATGTGCTTGGTTCTACTGTGAAGCATAGGATTATGTGACATAGCAACAATACTTAAATTGTCACACAGAATGGTAGGTGTTGAGTATGAGAACTTAATCTCTTGTAAAAGAGACTCAACCCACATCAGTTCTTGAGCTACCAGTGCTAGACTTCTGTATTCAGCCTCTGTGCTTGACCTGGAGATGGTGTTCTGCTTTTTAGACCACCAGGTAACCATATTTGGGCCAAGATAGATGCATGCTCCTGAAATAGACTTTCTGTCATCCACATCAGAGGCCCAGTCAACATCACATAGAGCTGTGATAGAAAGGGGAGCTGAGATAGTAGCGTTTTGAATAAAGAGACCACAGGATACAGTTCCTTGAAGATATCTAAGAATTCTTTTTACAGCAGCCCAATGTGAATTAAGAGGTTGACTAAGAAATTGACAAACTTTATTGACACTATAGGTAATATCAAGCCTAATGATGGTTGCATACTGAAGAGCACCAACAATAGACCTATAGAAGGTGGGATCAGCATAGAAATCATTTCCTGACTTTGTAAGTCTGCAATTGCTTGTCATGGGAGCTGTTACTGGTTTGGCATTACTCATATTTGCTCTTTCTAGGAGATCTCTGATGTATTTGGATTGGGACATGAGAAGAGAACCATCAGTGAGATGTTTGATCTCAATGCCAAGAAAATAGTATAGCTTCCCGAGTTGTTTAAGAGCAAAGGAAGAGCTAAGATCCTTGATGACCTTGTGAACTTGAGAAGAGGAAGAGCCAGTGACAATGATGTCATCAACATATACAAGAACAAAGACATGAGTAGAGGAGGAGATCTGCATAAATAATGAATTGTCACATTTGCTGACTACAAACCCGAGACTGAGAAGGGTAGACTTGAGCTTCATAAACCACTGTCTTGGAGCTTGCTTGAGACCATAAATGGCTTTGTGAAGTTTGCACGCTAAGGATTTGTCACTGTGTTGAAAACCAGAAGGTTGTTGCATGTATACCTCTTCATTTAGAACTCCATTTAGGAAGGCATTATTGATATCCAGTTGTTCAATATACCATTGATAGGTAACAGCAAGAGTTAAGAGAATACGGATGGTGATGGGTTTGACTACAGGTGAAAAGGTATCAGTGTAGTCAACATCAAATGTTTAATGAAACCCTTTAGCAACCAACCGTGCTTTGTACTTGTGGATAGACCCATCAGGATTTTCTTTAATACGAAAAACTCATTTACATCCAATGGCATGTTTACCAGGAGGTAAAGGAACTAGAGACCAAGTTCCTAAAGCAAGAAGAGCATTGTACTCTTCTTGCATAGCTTGCTTCCAAACAGGATCAGCAAGAGCAGTCTTGGCACTAACAGGTTCACATTGAGTGAGGAAAACACTAAGAACTATAGTTTTAAAAATTCCAGATTTAGACCTTGTCTGCATGGGGTGAGTAGATGAAGATGGCAAGTGATTAAGTAACAAATCAGTAGAAGAGGATGTATCCCTGGAGTTAAACTCATGTATGGGAGTATTTGCAGGACTAGAAGACAAAGGGGAAGACATGGAAGTGGACAAGGGGACAGAGTTTGAAGGGATATCAGTGGAGGAAGCAGGGGTAGGAGGTAAGAAAACTGATGTAGGAGGTGAAGGAATGATGGAATTGATGGAAGGAGACAAAACTGTTAGGTCATTATGAACAAAAAGAGAGTTATCATGAAAGGGAAATGATTGTTCATTAAAAATGACATACTTTGAAATATAGAGCCTCCCACCCGAAGACAAACATTTATAATCCTTGTGATTAGGAGAATAACCCAAGAAAACACACTCAATACTCCTAGGTTCAAGCTTATTTTTGTTGTAGGGTCTAAGTAGAGGAAAACAAGAACACCCAAAGACTTTAAGAAACTTGTAATCAGGAATGGTGCCAAACAGTTTCTGGTAAGGGGATTGATATTGTAAAGTAGGTGTAGGGTTTCTGTTAATTAAATACACAACAACAGTGAAGGCAAATTCCCAATAGCTCATGGGAAGTTTAGCACGAGACAAAAGAGTTAATCCTGTCTCAACTATATGCCTATGCTTCCTTTCCATCGTACCTTGCTGATGATGTGTGTGAGGGCAAGATATCCTATATTGTATGCCTAAGGACTGAAGATAGGTGGTGAATGGTCTAAATTCACCACCAAAGTCACTATGAACAGCCTTAATGGTTGTATTAAATTGAGTTTTGACCCATTGCAAGAACACTTGGAACAGAGACAAAGTATCAGATTTTTGTTTCATAATAAACATCCAAGTGAACCTAGAGTGAGCATCTACTATTGTAAAGTAACATCTAAAACCCGAGTATGAATACTGAGGTGCAGGTCCCCACAAGTCAACAAACACAAGGTCAAAAGATTTATTGTAAATAGTAGAAGACAAAGGAGCATGTAATTTGTGAGCTTTACCCATACAACAGGCATTGCAAAAATCAGTGAAGTTCTTATTGCCATAGGGAATTTTACAATGTTTTAAGACATTATAGACAATGGCCTCATGAGGATGACCAAGTCTACAAGGCCACAAATGAAAAGACCTAAACATAGAAGAAGTCCTATTACAGTGATCAACAGATTTGTTCACTGTATTATTTAAACCAGAAGCAAAGGAGCAACTAGAACTAGAAACATAGCTGGGAAGAAGACCAAGAAATGCATATAAGCCATCTTTGGTTATAGAACCTTGAAGGAGAAGCTCATTAGTAACCTGAGATTTAACAAAACATTTGTCAGCATGAAACTCAAAATAACAGTGATTATCTTTGGTAAATTGGGAGACACTAGAAGATTTTTCGTAATTTGAGGAACATGTAAAAGGTTATGTAACGAAAATGAAAGAGGAGAGGTAGAAGAAGTAAAATGAGAACTCCCTGTGGAATGAATTGGTAAACCATGACCATTACCCAGAATATATGGTCTGGACCAAAGTGTTCCGTAGGAGTATGAATTAAACCCGCATCTGAAGTGAGATGATTCGTGGCTCCCAAATCTGGATACCAAGTAGAGTGTTTGGGAGCTTCAATGTTTGCTGTCATTGCATGAGGTGTGTAGGAAGGTGGAGAATAGGGAAGCCCTCGAGTATTATTAGCACCATAAGGAACAAATGAGTGAGGACCTGGTCCTAGAAGAGATTGAGAGGAAGGAGGCCCAAACTGAGATGTGTGAGGCCCAAGAGTGTAGTGTGCTGCAGTTGGAGGAAAATGTGAAGGGGGAGAGTAATAGTGATCCGTATATGAAAGAAGTTGGGCCTGAGCAGGTCCATGAGAGAAATTATATGCTGAATGATGGCCCAATCCAGGTTGAGGAAAAATAGACGAACGTGAAGCAACTCCAACACTTCTTGGAGCGTAGGTTAGCGAGTTGTAGCCATAAGGCGCATAATAGCATGTTGCCACGTCATGACCAAAGCGGTTGCAGAAATCACAGTACACAGACGAACCACGGTGAGGTCCCCTTCCACCGCGCATGCGACCACCACGACGACCTCGATAGCCACGATAACCACCATTCGAAGTGCCAAAGCCATAGTTAGGTCGCAGAGACTGAAATTAAGACTGAATTTGAGGAGAATCTGAAAAAGTTGATAAGGAAGGAACAGATCTTCCTGAATTAGGGCACGGTGATGCAGAAGAAGAAGGAACTGCAGCAATATTAACTGATAGAGCATCAGAGAGGACTTTTGACTTGTTCTTCTCCATTCGCGATTCAAAGGTCAGAAGAAACGATTCCAATGAATGAAGTGTTGGAAGATCAAGTTGCGTCTCAATCGAAGTAATCATCGGTTGGAATTCTTCATTTAAACCATCCAACACATAATCAACATGTTCAGTTGTGGAAATCGGAGCTCAATAAAAATCAGAGCATCAACAAGATTTTTGATCTTCCTAAAGTACTCAGAAATCGACAACGATCCTTGAGTAATTGAACGAAGTTGAGAACGGAGTTGTCGACTTCTTGCTTTCATTTGAGAACTGCAAAAATTGTGCAGTTCTTCCCAGAGTTGCCATGAGTGTTGACAACCAACAACACGAGGTTGTAAGCTTTCAGAAAGTGAATTCAAGATCCAGGAAAAAATCGCCTGATCTTGTTCTTCCCAACGCAAGTAAGCAGAGTTCACTTTGTTGATAAGACGATCATTATTAGTGAGAAACCGGTGAGGTATTTCGGTTCCAAGAACAAATCGATTAGCTATGTTGGAAGTAAGTTTGGCAATCATGAAATGTCACCACACGAGAAAGTTCTACTCCGTTAGTTTCATCGTCGGAGCAGGAAGAACTAACGGTGACGCCACCGTCTACAGCGGAGTCGGAAATGGTGTGGATGGAGGAGGAGATGAGAGAGAGGCACCAGGAGCCGAAGAAGGCATGATACCATATAAGAAAATGGCTACAGAGAGATAGAGAGAGAAGAAGAATATAAGAATGAGGAAGGATTAATGAAACTGAATTTGTTATTATCAAAAAACTACATACAAACAAGGAAGAGAGTGATTATATAAGGTTTGCCAGCTCAGCATAGTGAAGCTAGGCACAACCAATTTCTCTCATAAGAAATAATAGAAAAACAGAATCACAACACCTTAGATTATTCTAATAAGTGCTGATTCCCAATTGTATACAGTTTGGTGTGGGCCTAATTGAAACTAAGAGTGTGTAATTGGAGTAATTCAAAATTTGAGAGACAAAGGAATTTCTCATAAACCCAGGGGCTCTAATTATATTTCACTTTGTCATTACCTCAAGCATATTCAACATGTTGTCTACTAATGTGTTTATCTTTGCTTCCTTGTTAACCCTTGCTGACATCTTGTGTAATTGAAGAATATCAATCTTTATATCCTTTTAAGTATATTTATGTGCATAGTTGCTTTAAGTATACTTGCACTAAATTACTTGGCAATGGTATCCCTATTGTTGTATGCTTTTTGTTTTGTTCTTGTCTTCTTGATCAATAGCATCGTCTACTGGATTGTTTGGAAAAATTCTTCCCTTATTTGTTTTTCTTCTTGTAACCCCAGCAATATATTTGACTTTATAGACAGGATTCAAAGAAAAAACATTCAGTAGAGTCAGAGACTTCATCTGATTACCTTTAGGCTATAATTACTCATGATAATTAGTTATTTCAACTTACTCTTTATCCCAATTTCACTTTATTCAGTGCTAGACAAAAGGTTTAACTTAGCATATCAAAATCATCAAAGAGTAACTATGAAAGTGTAATTTACTAATTCCCCCCCTCTTGTTCCTTTCTTGGTTTTTAGAGTACAAACAGTGCGGATGCTGCTAGAGATGTCTTAGTTGATGGTATCAGAAATTTGCCTCAAAATAAATTGCTTCTGGAGGTATGTTTGTGTTTTCCTATATATTATTAATATAACACTGGTAGAAACAAATAGACCTAAACTTCAATTTTTCACAAGTATGCCTGTATATATACCTGTGTGGGCTAAGTTTTCAACTGATGTATAGAAGACCTACTGAAACACCAGATAAGAAAAGCTTTTAATTATTTGATGATAGATAGACTCAGAAGCCAAATCACAATGATGGAATGAATCCCAAGTGCATGTGAACCAGAAAAGGAAAGCTTAAATTCTCTCTAGATAGACGCATCATTATAAACCAATTGACCTACCATCATCAGGCAAAACTCATTTTGTGTTGCTGTGAAGAAAGCTCAGTGTCACCATTAACTAGTGCTTAAATTGTAATCAATGTTTTGGTCTTTTGAGAATGGTTTTTATTTCTATCAAGCTTGAGTTGTCAGCCGTAAGCTTAGGAATGATTTTATTCTAAAATGTATCATTTTGATTTCTTGTTAAAATCGTGTTTAAGTTTAAATTATTATTTTAAAATTTCTTCTGTTGTCTTGATGTACGTTTGCAGGAGTTGATAAAGTTTTCAGTGGTGCATGGAGGGCCATTGCACATGGCTGAAATAGACTCCATTGTTGCAGATGCAGTATCTCCAAGTCCTAATGGACCTCAACGTCTAAGTGCAAAAGATGCTGAGGATATATCAAAATTATACCTAGAGGTCATATTTCTCTTGTGGACTCAATTAGACTGGAGTCCTTCGTTATAATTTAAGAGTTAAGTATTATAAAGTGGTTGTTTGATGCGAAACCAGTGGTTAAGCTTGTTTACTCTGAGAGAAATAAAAAGGAAATTAATGAATTAGTAAATATGTATTTAAGACAATTATGAAGTTATTATTGTGTATGGCAGCAATTATGTAGTTACTATTTTTTATCTGTGTAAGAGTCTGATCGTATGGACATTTTCATAAAAAGAAGGCAATTTTACCTTTTTAACTGCAGTTCTCAAGTCTTCAACCAAGTTTTCCCCTGTTTTATGCCTCCCCATTGGAGCTGGCTGATCTTCACGGTCACTCTCTGCTCTCGATGATCCCGGTGTCCCATTTCTGGTTCGAACATGTTTTTGTGATAAATGGGCTTCCATCTTCATTTCCTCCATTATTTGAAAGCCTTTCTTGGTTTTGTTCATGCGCCCCCTTGTTGCTTAGTAAAGCAATATGACATTTTCCTCCAAAACAATCATCCTTGTCTCAAATGCATCAATTTCTGGTTGTCCTCCCCTCGAGTCCAACACTGGTTCTAGTTGTTCCATTCTTTTGGCCATCTTCTGTGTACAAGCCGGCAGGTCGGACCGATTGACAGAAACCCGTACTTGCAGGATGAAATTTGGTAAATTATTAGTATTACACACAAATACAACAGATCGACTCTTGTCCCAGAGCAATGCTCCTTCAGAGAATATCTTCTCTGCCCAGAAACTTATTACTAGCCCACTGAAACTGTCCCTATGATTAGACCCTTATACAGATACAAAATAGTTACTAATAATTGCTGCCATACAAATGATAATTACGTAACTGTCTTAAATAAATAATTACTAGTAATTACTAATTTTCCGTCTATTTCTCCTAGAGTAAACAAACTTAACCAATGGTTTCCCATTATTGTTCTGTTTCTTTTTATTTATTATGTATTTGTCTTATGATTAAATTAGTCCGTATCAGTAAAATTTTAGGTTAAATTGCTAAATAATTCTGTAGTTTAAAAGTTTTTATGGCTATGCTTATAAATTTTTAAATCAGCCTAAATATTTGAACTAAGTTTTCAATTAGGTTATAGTTATGTTCATTCCATGAAATCTGTAATTGCAACAGAGTCTAAATAGCTGTCTACTAGTTAGGACCTATTCAAATATTTTTAAAGGTATATGGATCTTCTTAAAAACTTTTAAACTTTGGGGATCTATAATTGAGTGAAACTATATGGGTAAGAGGCCTACCAAGTAATTTAACCTAAAGTGTATTACCGTTTATTTATACATACTATACATTCATTTTATTGAACAGAAAAAAAATATATTGTGAAGTTTTGATAGTTTGTTTGATTTTCTAAGGATTGATCCTTTTGATATTGACACTTTTACAGTAAACTTTTCCCACTTGAGCTATGAACCCAAGTGTCTAGAAAATAGAAATTGATACTGACCCTTCTATGGTAATACCAGTTCGTTGACTATTGTGGAACCATTCATGATGTGAGGAAGGCATGGAATCGGCACATGAAGTTATTTCCATACTCTGCCAGGATGGATTTACATCTGCAATCTGATAAATGTAGAATATCGCTAAATTTGATCAAGGACAAGACAAGAAAGACTTCTGCTGCCATCCCTAATCAGCCATCGAACGATTCTAGTTCTGTCTTGCAGGGTCATTTAACTTTACAAGATAAGAAAGTGTCATCACAGAAATTTTGTGACACCCAAACTGATGATGCAAATGATGGAATAATGTTGGCAGAAAATCATAGTACTCCGTCTAATGATACTGTTAAGCACAGGCTTCAAATCATCGAATCAGATGACAGAGCAGAAGATAAAGGAAGAGAAGCACCTTTCCAGGTTTCTGAGGATCCAGGAGATAATGATCCGGAAAATAATGTGTTATCTGCAGAGTTAGTGGAAGTGAAAGAGGAATCTTCTGTAGTTGCGAAGCGTTTAAAAAAATATTGTTCTGAATCCAATGTTTCATCAGAAAATTTATTTTATCAAACAACCAGTGGAAATCAATCGTCACAAGCTTTCCAAGCATCTTCAAAAGAAAATGATACTTATTCTCGGGGAAATTGTGAGGTTGAGCCTGAAGAACTGAAGCGAATTTCTCTTACAAGTGTGTCATTGAAGCCCCAGGAAAATACATGTCCTGATTCAGTACCAATGATGTCTGAGGAGTGTGATAGAATTCCAGAAAGCTGCAAGTCAAACAGTAGAGCAATAGCGGGTGGTCATACTGCAAATCAAGACAACTCTGCAAGCACGCTAGATTATGAGTCTGCTCGAATTCACGTTGAAACTAATAGTCCATCTTCAGTAGGCCGCCAGGATTATGGAGCAAGAAGACCACTTCTACAACCCCGGTATTCCAGAAACAGTAGTGGAAATGGGCATCAGATGAGAAATGCTGGTAAATTTCATAGAGGTCCCAAATATGGTCGTCGTGGATATACACATCGAAAACCACACCAAAGGCAGCAGCTACCTTCACAACAGTTCCATCCATCTGAAGGAGGAACACAAATGCCTGTAACTCCAGCTTACCCCTCCCTGTCTGAAGTACAAGTTCAGCAATATAGTCAAGGACAAAATCAGTTTCAAGCCACTGCTACTCCTACTGATTATATGGCAGCTCAGAATTGGCCTATACAAAACATTCAGATACAGAACTCTTTATCTCAGTCCCAACCACCAGCAACCGATACCACATCACATGTATTACAAAATTCAATGCAAGGCAATGGGCAGTATGGATTTGTGCAGAACAGCCAAGAATATAATCAGATTTGGCAATACTATTACTACCAGCAGCAGCAACAGTTGCAGCTACAACAAAATTATATTCATTTGCAAGATCAACCCATCCATCAAGAACTGTCACAACAACTTCAACACCAAAGTCAAATGGGACATCTTCAACCACAACAGCTGCAACAATTGCAGTTGCAATACCAGGTTCCGCAGCAGCAGCAGCAACCACAGCAGCAAGAGCATCATTCTGCTTACCTACAGCAGCAGCAGCTGCCGTCAACACAGGTACAATATGTGTTTAAGTTCGGGTTTAGGTCGAGAATGATCACTTTCATTTGGATATATTTTAGTCTCTCCTAATGGCTAAAGTCCTGTTTATCCATAGGAGAGAATGGTCACTTTCTTGTAGGCCAATATAATTCAGTCTTTCTCTTTCACTGTTGGAAACTTTAAAACTTCTCACTTTGATTTCCCTCGAATAATAATTGAATCTATGTCTTTAATTATAACTGTTGAAACTTGGATAGATAGTTTCTTTCTAGGCAAAAAATCTAGCTGATTTTCAGCTTAAGCTGAGTGGATGAGAGATGAAGTTTCTTTGGATATCAATCTTTGAACTCTTAATTCTTCTAATTAAGTTTCGTTGAATGGCAGAACAGCAGCCACCCCATAACAGACCAAGGGCAAGGACAGACAATAGTTACATCACAGGTGAGTTAAATTCAATTTCTTAATACAAAAAATGGTATTTTTTTTCCATGGAATGAGTTGCTTCTGTGTAGTTAAATTCAATTTCTTAATGCAAATATTGCTTTTTCTTTGCCCCTTTTAAACAAAGTATCTGATTTTTGTATTTTCATTTATTGTGTGTTTTGTTTGGGTCATGCAGGGCCATGGAGCGATATTATGGCAACAATCAAGCAAATCTGGATTGGTTTCTTCTCCTGTTCCATCTCAACCCCAAGAGGAACCTACCGAAGAATTAGAGTAATATTTCCTTGTAGGTTTGACAGGTTTTCAATGGTAAAATTCAGAATTTACTCTGCAAGGACTTGGCCCAACGTTATCTAAGTATGAGATTGTAGCTAAAAAACGTTTATAATAATATGCAACTTTTTATTTGATAAGCAGTAATATGCAATTATAGTGTTAAAGAAGTTATAGTCATGTTTGGTTTATAGATGTGGTTCAGATTGCCAAGGGTTGCAACAAGTTTCAGAAAATCCACTTACTCATATAATGTATTGTTTTATAAAATAAAACAAAGATGATTCTCTCTTGGGAAAAATGAAAGATAGAGGATAATGAAAATTTGGTTTTAGTTCATAAGAAATATGTGACCAATTATGGTATTGATACATTTTTGAACAATGACACATTTTGGAGCATGTAATATCCACATGATAGGACTAACTATCTAACTCTCTTGGTGAAAATTTCTCCATTCACAATACTGAACTCAAAACCTTAAGAGGAATTAAATGTGTGCTACTTAATGAAGTAACTTTTGTTTTTCCCTAACCAACTTACCTTAATCTTTGAGCTATCTGAATTTCATTGAATCGTGTCAAAATTTGAATTTATTCAATCTCAAAAGGCAATACAGTTTAGGATTTATTAAAGTAAGATATGATTAATTACAATACCATTACAGGTTGCCATAATTTTATAGATATAGAATAATACTAATCCATATTATATATTATAAATATTTAATAATATTTATTCAAAATTAAAAATAGAGTAAATAATCAAATTCAAATTAAATTCAATATTAATAACGATTAGTCATCGTGTATTGGACACACTTTCAACAAATGACCAAATTAGGGAATGTAATACTCACTTGAATAAAAGAATCTAAACTGAGGTTGGGTAGTACATATATTCAGATTCAGATACAAATCCTTGTGTGTTTTGCCTCTACATATTGCAGAAATATGTACTCACAATCACTTGTACAAATTTTTATACTAACAATACATAAACATTGCATTTGTTTGCTACACATGGCATCAATGATCCATGAAATAGTACTTTTTAAATCGTAAATAACAAAGATAAAGTGAAGTCAACTAGATTGTTGTTTCCATTTCAATTAGAACACATCAATTTATTGGCCCTTCATATGGAACACAAAAATAAAAATATACAAATTTGAGAACTATATTCCATATTGTGATAATATTCCATGTCCATTCCAACTGAATAATACCAACCTTAACTGTACAAGGACAAAAAGAGAGATGGTTGCTACAACTACCTTTCAATAGTTTATTGTATAGGTTAATTCATTGCAAGAACTCATGGAAATGAGACTTTAGAATCTAATTATTGGCCAAAGTTTCTTCAAATCTAGGCATAAAAATGGGAAGAGCTGTTATACTCTTTGTTATCAAATCTTTGTGCAATGATAGGACGGACATCATCAGCATCAGCAAGGATCTCAAGAAATGGAAGCAATGACATGAGTGCACAATCCAATGGATCATCATACCAACTTTTTATAGGAATACCATTATTCACTTGCAACTGGAAAACCTGAAATTTAAAATAGAGTACGGATTAAAAACTTCTTAAAAATAAGGAGACTACATGTCCGTTTGCGAGTTGAGTTCTACAAGGAAAGGAAAGACTTCAGAGCTACAAAATACACCTATGACATGACTCTAAAGTCTTCTCTTTCTCTCTAAAACTCAACTCGCAAACGGATCCCGAGGGTCTGTTTGCGAGTTTGTTTTTGGAGGAGAAGAGAAAAACTTGAGAGCCATGAAATACACTTCTGAGATGACTCTCGAGTCTTCCCTTTCTCTCCCTTCCCCTCCAAAACCAAACTTGCAAACAAAAAGTAAAGAAGGAGAAGCAGCAAAGAAGAGTGGCAGGTTTGGTACCTCGGGCGTATTATCAATTATGGCAACTTTTGTAAGATCGACACCTAATACAGTCAGATCTTTTACATAATTTCCACATGAAAAAATGCACGACTCTCGATACATTCGTCTTGAAATAAGTCTACCATCGGGATCCAATATATCAAGTAGTTGTTTTGCATATATGCTTTGACTGGCAGTAAAAATAACTACTTCAAACATCTCTGACACTCTCTCCAAGAATGTGTGGAGGTTAGGCCTCTGTTTTACATATACTGTGTTCTCTTTCATGTTGTAAAAAACATTGAAAGTGAAATCTGCATCCTCACAATGTTGCAGTGTGGAATGAACAAGTGTCTCTGCACAAAATCGAGCACACAAGAGTAAGATAAATTAGATTTACTGCAGTAAGTATTTCAGAAATAAGATGTAGACAAAATGAACAATCCGATTGTGATGAATGAAAGTCCATCTCAGAGAAGCATACTGCATGATTCTTGAATATCTACACTGAAATCTGATGAATTGTTTAATATTACACTATTTGCATCTATAAGTGCAAGTCAATACCATGGCATTGGCACTATTAAACATAGGGGATCAAACAAGCTTGTTTTAGATATCTTATTGATATCTTGTTTTAGATGAAACATGAGAGTGATTATTAAATCTATATTAAAGTTAAATCACATTCAAAGGCAAACTCACCCATTTTTCCTGATAAAAGTAGTTGAACTCTCAATATAAAAATGGAGAAAAAGAAGTGGTTTTATAATTCTAAAGCAAATCATGTTTAGAATACATAATCATATGGTAGTAAGACGCACTGGATTGGACCTACAATTGAAATGACATTCAAGTTCGTGACACTATTCGCATTGGAATTTACATCCAACGCTATATTAAGTATTATATTATTAACATCACTAGGAACATGCTTAGTTTCTTACCATCTAAATCAAGCACTAGTGTTACTGACTTTCTTCCTTGAGATTGCTTAGGTATTTGAGTGGGCAGATCAGTTGATTCTACATCTGATAATTCCGGAAAATTCTTGAGAAACAATTGTGGATCAAAGCACTCTGTCTTATCAGAATCCTGGTTACAACATCTTTTCGCCTGACACAATGCCGAATACAAACTACAATTTTCTTGAACCATCACCGATTCCTCACATGATATGCTATCTTTTGTACTGCCAACATTAACATCGTCTTCAAGGGCAGGCAGGACCATGTTCTGGTAAGGAACATCAAACACGGCTGGCTCATAAGACTTATAATCAGAAAGATAGTTGATGATCTCAAAGTAATCATCATCAAAATAATCTCCATCAAAGGGTAAGCTTGTCATGATCATGTCAGAAATGAAAAAGTCTGATAAATCAAATGTTTGATAACCACATATGCTTCTTCCATCATCACCTTCATCAGCACTTAGTCTGGGCATGTCAGTATCGCCAATTCTCCCTGTTAGAGAACAGACAATCAAAACATCACGACATGCAAATAGTCTTAATCGTAAATAATAAGCAGCCAGATATCATGGTGCAGGCAGATTATTATCGTCTGCATACATGGCTTGAAAGTGAATAAATAGAAAATCTGAGTACATGAATAAGGAATAAAAATCGGTAAGACTTGACAGGACTCCATTATGCAAATTCAGGACATAGCTTTATTAAAGGATTATGCAATAGATCCTATCTAACTAGATTTAGAAGTTGACTGCAACTAAGTGGGATACTGAGAAGCGGAACTTTTTTTATAACCTGGCAATCTAGAATAAAAGCATTGTATAAAATATAAAAGTCATTCTCTTCCAATTGAGAAGATAATCATAAATTTCCAAAGGCCAAAGCCACTACTGAAAGAAGCTTATTCTCAATCAAATTTTGTGGCAGCCTGAGCAAAAAAGCACATGACCAGTTTACTCTTGGACCATTGTGCATCTAATGATTATCAGAGAAGATATATTCTTTTACAGAACAGAACTGTCATACCAGTATCCCCTTGAGTAAAATGTTGAGAATGGACGTCAATAGGCTCAAAAGCAGGAGAAACAATTATTTCAATATCAGCTGTACAGGGGATAGTTGAGTCCTGGAAAAACAGAAGTGAATCATGTCTCTGGTGCATTGTGGGAAAGTTCAAAGGTCACAGATTTTACACAAAAGTAAATTACAAAAAACAAAAACTGGTCTACTGATTACAATACAATGAATATAATCAAACTTTACCATTTCTTCTGGGACAGAGGGATCAAGAGAAAATGATTGATGCTGCTGAGATTCAGTGTCTTCTTTATTTAGAAATTCCCTTCTATCAATGGATTCATCCCTAGAAACAGCCTTGGGGGATGCTAGCTTTCTTGAGGAAACTACAAAGAATAGTAAGAACTATCAAATACTGTTTACATAATTTTTTCAGCATAGATATAAATAATAAAATGAAACCCACAAAATATATAAGGAATCAATTCGGTAGATCAGGAGGAATTGTTCTACAACTTATCACTGGGTTTTCACAGAAAACAAAAACAAGACAGTCATCAACTGTCAACAAAAATGATAATCCCAAAATACGTCAAGCTT
This sequence comes from Lupinus angustifolius, assembly GCF_001865875.1. Lineage (NCBI taxonomy): Eukaryota > Viridiplantae > Streptophyta > Magnoliopsida > Fabales > Fabaceae > Lupinus > Lupinus angustifolius. The sequence continues at coordinate 5,781,655 of NC_032009.1, read as the reverse complement.
TTATGTGGTTTTTCACATTGTCCACACATGAAAGTCACTATCACAGTACCGTTACTTAAATATGATAAACAAAAATGAAAAGAAAAATGTAAGCTCCCAAAAAAAAGGCAAAAAAAAGGCAAAAAAAAAAAGAACGTGAAGGGGAGGGTTGCGAGCACGCAAATCATTGGTATTGACTACTAAAGAAAAACAATTGACAGTTTGACACAGATACTTAGACAGTAAAGAGTGGATTAAACCAATCTCAAGTTAAGCAGCTTACCATCTCCACAATTATGAATGGCAGTGTCTATTTCTGTCACTTGATCGGGAAAAACCACTTTAGAGCATCGCTTTTTGGAAATTATTTTTGATTTCGGACAGACATGAAGATCCTTTTTCTCTGTTAAACAGCCCTTGCTTTCTATGCCCTTCATTTTTATGGATGGCATTTGATTTGTCCTTCTGATGCACAACTAAAAGAGAAACAGGACCCCTCTGCGCAATCGAAGCTGCAGAGACGGTGCTGCAAAAAAAGAACAAAAATACAAATATTAAAAAAGTTAAAGGGGAAAAACTAGCATCTATGTTATAAACAAAAATGACGCAAGTAGCAAACAAAATTTCTGCATAAGCATTAAGAATTGTACTTTGCATCTTGTGTGGGTATAAACTATAAAAAATTCCACACAAAAGATTATAAAGAAAAGTGAAAGATTATAGAGCTATCCATCACTGTAAATATGAACTATAGAAACTTCCACACAAAAGATTATAAAGAAAAGTGAAAGATTATAAAGATTATAGAGCTACCTATCACTGTAAATATCAACTGTTGAAATTTCCATACAAAAGATGTACAATAATATAAAAGAAATTAAAGAAATTTTTCTCCTCACCTTTTGGTAAGGAACTAATCTCTTTCGGGATGCATGGTTACCCCTCCCAACCCGTTAATCGTAGCCTTGACCTTTTGGTCATTCTGGGATATAACAGGGTCTTATACCAAAGCCTTGTTGGTAATTGAAGAAATTTTAAATATAAAAGAAATACATAATCTTCAAATACAATAGTTGCAATTTAGTATTCAATCCTTTCCGATTAATACCCTGATTATCCAAACTCATATAACTATTCGTTCAAGTTCATATAAAAATAAGATCTTTAACCTAGCAGCAAAAATAGAACATCTTGAAATAAAAACAAAGCTATTCATTCAAGATCAACATAATCCACACACAAACCCTATACTAAACCAAAAATAAGATATACTGAAAAAGATCACAAAAGAAGCATACCCCATGATTGTTCGCATTCAAAAATACAAACTTTCTAAAGTGAACATATGAAATTGAGAATCAACCATGCAAAATCACCCCAAAGATATAAACTTTAAAAACAAAACCCTTATAAAAAACAAGTAGAAACTAAACAGTAAGTAACAATTTTTAACAGTTATTGTGATTGAAAGTGAAAGATGGTGATAATACCTGTGAAAAATCAAAAGATCTTTGTTTCTTTGTTTGTGAGTCTTAGAATTAGAAGAAGTACTTGAATTTGCACTTGCATCGCACACAACTCATGTCAGCTACTATGGACGGTTCGATTGGGATCTCTCCAATCATCTTATGCCACGTGGAATGTGTAGCTGGCGGAAATATAGCAATCAGAACGAGCGTGTTTTTTCAAGAGAGTTGCGAAGTTTGCCACTTTCAAATTTTCAATCAACTTTTTTTCTTCTTTGCATACTTTATGAAAATAATTCAGAATTATTTGAGCTATTAATTTAAATTTTAGAGAAGATTGTATATATTAAAATTAAATTTACACATGTGGAAAACAGAAATTTCATTTTTTGTTAAATTTAAGTGCATGGCACAAGTTCCCTATGAGTGAGAGCATTTATAAGTTGAAAAATCCATTAAATTATTGTTTTAATGTTTTGGTTTAGGATATGTTTCATAATTTTTCACTCTTTTAATATCTCATATTAACAAGACTCCATAGTGACTAAATGTTCTCTTGCACCATAGGTCCAATATATTAATTAAAATATTGAATTTCATTGATATTCAGGTTTCTTCAAACTTGTGATATGATAAAAAAATGAATTTTTAAAATTATTCTTCAAAAAAATTGTTTTTAATGTATATGAGTGTTTAAATTTATTTTGGAGGTTGTAGGAAGTGGGAACTCAGTGAGCATCCGTTGGGTTGGTTGTGTAAAAGTTTGTCACTTATCTAGTACTAATGTTGTTTGAATCATTTTTTGAACTTGGATTCGGTCCTAAATTCGAAGGTAACCCGATTCTAAATGATGAACATGTCAACTTTTGAACCTGAACTCGTCCCTAGACCCGATTAAATATAATGCATACATATTTTAGATAAAAATTTCTCATTATTACTCATCGTTATTGATATGTAATTTGACATATAAAATGATATATGTACATATTGTTAATCATGTACATGTCATGAAAAATTAGAGAATCAATAATATTTTCGATCAAAGATGTGTCATTACTTTGTATATACTTGAATAGAGACACATAAAAACATGATGAGTTAGTGACCATGAGACGAGTCAGGTCATATTTGTCCTCTACTCGGCCCTAAATATTGATTGGATCTAAATTTTGAACTTGAACATGACTCTAAACCTGATGAGACCCGATCTTATTCAGATCCAATCATAATCAAGTCATACCGGGTGAGCGGGTAGGGACGAGTCCGGCTCACCCCTACTTCTGTGGCAACATTTAAGTTTTAATGATCAAGTATTTTTGAACAATCAATCATTAATGTCTTAGGTGGGGTGAATTCAAGGTTGGCTCATGATTGATTATTTTTTGTGGGCTTTGAGATGATGGGATAATTTGATATTTAATAATATATCATGGGATATTTGTTACATTGCAAGAAATGTTCAACATGATTTCAAAGGTTGGTGCGCCATTGATATTTTCTCTAATGATCTTTCTCTACCTAAGTTATCTTGGTGCATGTCAGAAATTCGAAAGGTGAAGTTTAATATGGATGGAAGGTATAATAAAATAGACAAAACAATTGGAGGAGGATGAAAGTTCATAATTAGATCTCTGATAGGGGCCCAGTAATTGGAGACAGGCCCACACGTACAAGAGCCCTACCAAGCTGGCACGGTGACTTTGTTATGGAGTGATGATTGATATCTCACCTTTCTGTTTTTATCCAACAACCTTTTGTAAGATCTAACCACATGTATGGTTGAGATCAATTGCTTATTTCCTCTTTCCACTATATAATATATACTGACTATCAGAAAAGGATATGAATGAAGATGAATATTCTGTAAATTGCATTAGTTTAACCTTTACAATAGCCATTAATCAAAAACTTCCTAACATTCTGGTGCTTTCATTTCTTCTCTCATGCCTCCCAAAGCAGTTCAAAAGGATCCTGAGGAGTCTGCTACCCAGTTGCTCTTGGAAAAGTTGAAAGAAAATCAAGAACAGCAAGATGTTAGACATGCTGCCATCACTACAGTTCTACATAATATTACAGACGAACTTGTCGAAATACGGTTTGTCCCATCTTTTCCTCTTGACTCGCCACTGGTTTCTCCTCTTTATCCTACTTCTTCTAACGTTACCCACCACAACCCTACCCCACATTCACCTTCCCCTCACGGCCAGTCCATCCCAAACCAACTGTCCCCCTTTCTACACCCTCAAACACCTCCCGTACAACATTCCTTCTAGATCCCTACCCATTCGGCCTCCCCCTCTTCCTACCCCACACCTCATCCGACCTCAAATACACAACCCAGACTGCCCAAACTTCACCTTATGCCTTTTGATGGATCTGAACCACTCGACTGGATTTTTCAAGCGGAGCAGTTTTTTCAACTGTATCTTGTTCCGCCAGACCAACGACTACCTATGATAGCCTTCTATATGCAAGGAAAGGCTTTGAGCTGGTTTAAGTGGATGTTCCACAACTCCCAACTCACTGATTGGCATTCTTTCACACAAGATCTGGAAAATCGTTTTGGTCCTTCGGCATATACTAATAATCAGGCAGAATTGTTTAAACTCCGCCAACAAGGGTCACTAGCCGAATATCAAAAACAATTTGAAAAACTGTGTAACAGAATTTGGGGTTTGTCTCCGGAAATTATACTCAACTGTTTTCTTTCTGGGTTATTACCGGAGATCTGACGTGAGCTAGCTATCTTGCGCCCTCGTTCCATTTATGAGGCATTGAGTCTTGCTAAGCTCGTCGAAGCCAAGATCCGTGACTCTAATTGGATAGGTTTTCAATCAAACCGTAAAACCTATGGCACACATCCTTCCTTTCCACTCAAATCGGCCTCCCCAACTCCAACGCCGTCCTTAGTTACTCCCCATGGTACCCCACTTCCAATCCGGAGTTTGACCGTGGCCGAAATGCAGGACCGTCGAGCCCAAGGTTTGTGTTATAATTGTGATGAAAAGTTTCATCCGGGGCATAGATGTCAGCCTAAGAAATTTCTACTGATGCTGGAAGATTTTTCATCATCCTCGCCAGAGGAAGATCTGCACAGTTCTGACCCCATGCCCACTGGTACGGACACACCTGATGCAGAGGCACTGTCCGATGATCTCTTGCACTTTCACATTTCCGATCAGGCTCTGGGGGGGCACTATCTCCTAAAACGCTCAAATTTGCAGGGTCCATTTATGGTCATCCAGTTACAGTATTAGTTGACACGGGAAGCTCCCATAATATCTTACAACCTCGGTTGGCCAGTTATCTTAATTTATCTATCACCCCCACTCCTCAGTTTCCAGTAATGGTCGGAAATGACGCCCGCATTTTTTGCAGTGGCTTATGTGACCAAACTCTAATTACACTCCAAGGTCAGGAATTCTTTATTCCCTTCTACCTTCTTCCCATCAAAGGGGCAGATGTGGTATTAGGCATTGAGTGGCTTCGCACTCTCGAGCCAATTATTTCCGATTTTGCTATTCCTTCAATGTAATTTTCGGTGGGTAAGGCAACTGTCACCTTAACTAGGGACAACTCTTATACACTACAACCTTCTACATTTCACCATCTTTCTCGCCTTATCCATACTAACAGTATTTCTACCTTCCATGCCATCACTATCCTACCTATTCATAACCCAGCACCATCTTTTCCCACAACCACCCCGTCTAGGTGCTTTCATTTCTTCTCTCATGCCTCCCAAAGCAGTTCAAAAGGATCCTGAGGAGTCTGCTACCCAGTTGCTCTTGGAAAAGTTGAAAGAAAATCAAGAACAGCAAGATGTTAGACATGCTGCCATCACTACAGTTCTACATAATATTACAGACGAACTTGTCGAAATACGGTTTGTCCCATCTTTTCCTCTTGACTCGCCACTGGTTTCTCCTCTTTATCCTACTTCTTCTAACGTTACCCACCACAACCCTACCCCACATTCACCTTCCCCTCACGGCCAGTCCATCCCAAACCAACTGTCCCCCTTTCTACACCCTCAAACACCTCCCGTACAACATTCCTTCTAGATCCCTACCCATTCGGCCTCCCCCTCTTCCTACCCCACACCTCATCCGACCTCAAATACACAACCCAGACTGCCCAAACTTCACCTTATGCCTTTTGATGGATCTGAACCACTCGACTGGATTTTTCAAGCGGAGCAGTTTTTTCAACTGTATCTTGTTCCGCCAGACCAACGACTACCTATGATAGCCTTCTATATGCAAGGAAAGGCTTTGAGCTGGTTTAAGTGGATGTTCCACAACTCCCAACTCACTGATTGGCATTCTTTCACACAAGATCTGGAAAATCGTTTTGGTCCTTCGGCATATACTAATAATCAGGCAGAATTGTTTAAACTCCGCCAACAAGGGTCACTAGCCGAATATCAAAAACAATTTGAAAAACTGTGTAACAGAATTTGGGGTTTGTCTCCGGAAATTATACTCAACTGTTTTCTTTCTGGGTTATTACCGGAGATCTGACGTGAGCTAGCTATCTTGCGCCCTCGTTCCATTTATGAGGCATTGAGTCTTGCTAAGCTCGTCGAAGCCAAGATCCGTGACTCTAATTGGATAGGTTTTCAATCAAACCGTAAAACCTATGGCACACATCCTTCCTTTCCACTCAAATCGGCCTCCCCAACTCCAACGCCGTCCTTAGTTACTCCCCATGGTACCCCACTTCCAATCCGGAGTTTGACCGTGGCCGAAATGCAGGACCGTCGAGCCCAAGGTTTGTGTTATAATTGTGATGAAAAGTTTCATCCGGGGCATAGATGTCAGCCTAAGAAATTTCTACTGATGCTGGAAGATTTTTCATCATCCTCGCCAGAGGAAGATCTGCACAGTTCTGACCCCATGCCCACTGGTACGGACACACCTGATGCAGAGGCACTGTCCGATGATCTCTTGCACTTTCACATTTCCGATCAGGCTCTGGGGGGGCACTATCTCCTAAAACGCTCAAATTTGCAGGGTCCATTTATGGTCATCCAGTTACAGTATTAGTTGACACGGGAAGCTCCCATAATATCTTACAACCTCGGTTGGCCAGTTATCTTAATTTATCTATCACCCCCACTCCTCAGTTTCCAGTAATGGTCGGAAATGACGCCCGCATTTTTTGCAGTGGCTTATGTGACCAAACTCTAATTACACTCCAAGGTCAGGAATTCTTTATTCCCTTCTACCTTCTTCCCATCAAAGGGGCAGATGTGGTATTAGGCATTGAGTGGCTTCGCACTCTCGAGCCAATTATTTCCGATTTTGCTATTCCTTCAATGTAATTTTCGGTGGGTAAGGCAACTGTCACCTTAACTAGGGACAACTCTTATACACTACAACCTTCTACATTTCACCATCTTTCTCGCCTTATCCATACTAACAGTATTTCTACCTTCCATGCCATCACTATCCTACCTATTCATAACCCAGCACCATCTTTTCCCACAACCACCCCGTCTAACCCACACCCTCAAATTTAATCTCTCTTAGACACATACTCCTCTGTCTTCCAAACCCCTACAACACTACCCCCTTCCCGTCCTCACGACCATCATATTCCATTACTTCCCTCTGCTGCCCTGTCAATACTAGACCTTACCGTTATCCTCACTCTAAAGAAGACATTATGACTACTATGTTACATGATATGCTTAAAGTTGGTGTTGTTGTCCCTGGTGCTAGCCCTTTCTCTTCCCCAGTGCTATTGGTACGAAAAAAGATGGAAACTGGCGATTCTGTGTTGATTATAGAGCATTAAATGCCATCACTATACCTGACCGCTTTCTCATACCAACTATAGATGAATTACTTGATGAGTTAGGGGCGCAACGATCTTTTCAAAGATAGATCTGCGCTCGGGGTACCACCAGATTCGGGTCAATCCGGCAGACAAGCACAAAATGGCTTTCCGTACTTTTGATGGACACTATGAATTTCTAGTCATGTCTTTCGGTCTAACCAATGCCCCATCTACATTTTAGGCGACCATGAACAATCTGCTCAGGCCACACTTGCGTCGGTTTGTACTGGTTTTTTATTTATGATATTCTTGTTTATAGCACATGTTTAGCTGATCATTTGATTCATTTGCATACTGTGTTGAACTTAGTAGAATCTAACCAGTTTTATGCCAAGTTATCAAAGTGTCAATTTGGGGTTGAATCTGTAGTTATTTGGGGCATATTATCTCCGCATCAGGCGTGCAACCTGATCCGGATAAAATCCAGGTTATGGTGGATTGGCCACAACCTCGTTCACTCACGACACTCAGAGGTTTTTTAGGGCTCACCGGCTTCTACAGAAAATTTGTTCAGGACTACGCCTCACTCGCCGCTCCTTTCACCGACTTGCTTAAACATAATAAGTTTACATGGACTTTAGAGGCTCAACTGGCCTTTACAAATTTAAAACAAGCAATGACTAACACTCCCGTCATACATCTTCTAAACTTCTCGGCTACTTTTCAAGTAGAAACAGATGCGCCGGCAGTGGCTATTGGGGTTGTCCTTTCCCAAGCTGGTCATCCAATCGCCTTCTTCAGCAAAAAGATGGTCCCTCACATGCAGCTGGCGTTGGCCTATGTCCACGAAATGTTTGTTGTAACAGAAGCCGTAAAAAAATGGCGTCAGTATTTGATTAGGCGTCAATTTCAAATTTTAACATATCAACAGAGTCTTAAACATCTCATGACCCAAGGGTTACACACACCAGAACATCAAAAATGGGCCACTAAGCTTATTGGTTTTCAATTTGAAATCAAGTATAGAACCGATACCTCAAATAGGGTGGCAGATGCACTATCTCGACGCCTTGAGGACGAGGTTGTCCTTGCATCTTTGTCTTCTCCAATTCTGGCACTTCTGGACACATTATGGGCCCATTATCAAACCTCAACAGGCAAACAGTTTGTTACTAAGAGTGAAACAGACCCAAAAATGCGACAAAAATTTCATTACTCAAATGGAATACTTTTCTATGGAGCTAGAATCTACATACCGGATCTGCCAAACCTTCGCCAAGAGATTTTAACAGAGTTCCACTCATCACCCACTTCGGGACACTCCGGTTTGAAACCAACAGTAGCTCGGATGTCATCTTCATGCTATTAGCCATGACTCTATGGAGATACCAAACACTTCATCCGACAATGCCTCACATGCCAATACAACAAATATTCACCGTCAAAACCTAAGGGATTGTTACAACCTCTTCCAATACCTGACAAAGTATGGGAAGATTTGTCTATGAATTTCATTACACATTTACCTGGGTCGCAGGGACATACGTGATATGGGTGGTCGTGGATCGTCTTTCAAAGTACGCTCACTTAATCGGCCTTCCTACTAAGTTCACGGTCGAATCCTTGGCTCACAGATTCCTGGCCGAGGTAGTTCGTCTTCATGGTGTTCCCCGAACCATAGTTTCAGATATGGATAAGCTATTTGTGAGTTCATTCTGGCGAGAGTTCTTCAGGCTACTGGGAACTACACTATGTTTCAGCTCGACGTACCACCCATAGTCCGATGGACAGACTGAAGTGGTCAATCGGTGCCTCGAAACATATTTGCGGTGTTTCACTAGCTCTAACCCCACACGGTGGTTCCGTCACCTAGCCCTAGCAGAGTACTGGTACAACACATCAAAACACTCATCTACTGGTTTTTCCCTGTTTGAAGCATTATATGGAAGACCTCCTCCCACTCTGGTCAACTTTCTACAAAGTTGAGACGGCACTTCCCCAGCTCAGGATCTACTACAAAACAGATCTATGTTACTTTCCACGTTGAAACACAACTTATTACGAGCACAACAAAGGATGATCGCACAATCTCAAACGGGAAGACAAGATGTTACCTTTAACATAGGCGATTGGGTTTTGTTGAAGCTGCATCCTTATCGCCAAGTGACAGTAGTTCGACGGGCGTGCCCAAAGCTCTCTCCACGGTTCTATGGACCGTACCAAATCACTCGTACCATCGGTCCAGTGGCTTACGAATTAGCTTTGCCACCAACGACTCGGATTCATCTGATCTTCCATGTGTCTCTGCTCCATAGATTTTATGGCAACCCCACGACTCAACTCATGCCGATCCCAGACTCCACGGAAGGTAGAGTCGACGGTGAACAAGGCGGGAAGGGGCAAAACAAAAATAGAGAGATCACAAGGGTGGATTCCTCGTGTGGGGGAACCACTAACAGCAACGGAAGGGTTATTGGCAGATTGCAAGACATTCAAGATCATAATGTTTCTTTTAGCGAGAAGAGAGGGAGTCAGCAAACTCCTTATGTTTCAATTAACCCCCCTAAAGTCGTTTTACCTTCACACCAGGAGATGGTTCAAGATGGACCATTGGATACACAAGTGGACAACACTCTCACATCCAACGACTCACAAATGCCACCGTTGGAGCCTGTTGGGAACAAGCGAACAATCAAATAGTAAAGAGTATAGAGACAAGAGAATAACACAAGAGATTTGGTAACGAAGTTCGGCCAATTGTGCCTACGTCCCCGGGAGCGTTGAGCGGCTACCACTATATATTATTAGAGAATAAGGATTAGTGTTTTACTATTCTTCTCCTTGTTACAATAGGTTTACATAACATCAATATATATAGCCCTCTACCCCAACCCCTTTACATCAGCCCAAGCCCATAACTTGTATTACTGTTATCTAGAGATATGAGTCATTGCACAACAATCTCCACCTTGGCGAATATCATCAATCTCCATCTTCCGCCATTGGGTTGGGGCGCTCCATAGTCCATCATCAGTGAATGTTCAACAAGCTCAGGCAATGCCTGAACTTGTCCACGGTAACCGGTTTGGTTAACATATCAGCTGCATTTTCTGAAGTGTGAACCTTCTGCAATAGTATCTGCCCACAAGCTACCAACTCTCTGATCTTATGAAATCTCACATCAATATGTTTGGTCCTAGCATGATACACCTGATTCTTTGCCAAGAAGATAGCACTCTGACTGTCACAATGCAGCGAAACTCCACCTTGCTCAATGCCTAACTCATTTACTAGCCCCATAAGCCACAAGGCTTCCTTAGAAGCTTCACCAGCTGCCATGTACTCTACTTCAGT
>NC_032009.1:5765080-5770969 GCF_001865875.1 Lupinus angustifolius | reverse complement strand
AACAAGCGAACAATCAAATAGTAAAGAGTATAGAGACAAGAGAATAACACAAGAGATTTGGTAACGAGGTTCGGCCAATTGTGCCTACGTCCCCGGGAGCGTTGAGCGGCTACCACTATATATTATTAGAGAATAAGGATTAGTGTTTTACTATTCTTCTCCTTGTTACAATATGTTTACATGACATCAATATATATAGTCCTCTACCCCAACCCCTTTACATCAGCCTAAGCTCATAACTTGTATTACTGTTATCTAGAGATATGAGTCATTACACAACAGAGCCATTATCCTTGGGGAATGCAAAATCAGTGTCATAGTCTGCTATGCATTCTGCACCGTGGGATGAAGAGCGAATTTCAAAAAAATTGAATTTACCACCCTCGGATTTCTGCTCCTCACCTGACTACACGGGGCCCCAAACTTACACTTCCATGAACACTTCACATGGGGCGGTTCATGCAGCACTATTGGATATGCATCTCACAGTACCACGTGTCGCCACCGCAGACATGGGAATAATCTCTCACAAAGCTTCCTGCCCAACACCTTTCCAAACCTCTTCAGGGGCACAAACATCACCGGTTGGGATGGACCAAGCCCATAGTACAACCAACCATCCAAACCTTGAGGACAAGGTTTATCCGGAAGAGATAGGCAATGATAGGGGCCCAGTAATTGGAGACAGGCCCACATGTACAAGAGCCCCACCAAGCTGGCACAAGGACTTTGCTATGGAGTGATGATTAATATCTCACCTTTATGTTTTTATCCAACAACCTTTTGTAAGATCTAACCACATGTATGGTTGAGATGAATTACTTATTTCCTCTTTCCATTATATAATATGTATTGGACTATCAAAAAAGGATATGAATGAAGATGAATATTCTGTAAATTGCATTAGTTTAACCTTTACAATAGCCATTAATCAAAAACTTCCTAACATTCTCCAATTCAATTGGAATTGATGGTTATGGGACAGAGATTAAGATTGGCCTAGAATTTGGGTCACTGAAAGATAATTCTAGAAAATGATTAACTTGAGGTGATTAACATTATTTTTGGATAGATTGTAGATTCGAATACATTGTATATCTGATATTGTTCACAAAATATGTGGTTGGCTTACAACAAATTTGGATGTTTAATTACTACATGTTTTCAAAGATGGAAACATAATGGTGGACTATATGGCTAAGCTTAGTGCAAACCTTCAAGAGAATGTGAATATCTGGGACTCACCACTACTAGAATTGATTTGAATCTTAGCAAATAGATCTTTCCTTTTCAATTTAATTTTTCTTCTTGTCTCTTCTCTTTCTAATGTATCAAAAAATGTATCACAATCTCACCACTTTTAGAAATTAGGTGTTCATTGGTGTAGGCACATACTACTTTGAACTTCATTATCAATATTAATGACTATCAAATTATCTTTCGTTATTTCATAACCGAAAGTTCTCATATTAACTTTATATCAATTTAGTGTTCATTTGATATAAAAAGGTATTTTTATTTTATAAATTGTGAGATTATACTTATAGTTTAAAATAAAGGGATTCTCATAAGGAAAACTTACTTATTTGACAGTTTATAGATTGAGTTATTTAAACATATTTTTATTACTAGTTTTTACCAGATAAAAGCTCTTTAAAATTAGGAATTCTGTTTAATGTGATTCTCTCAAATAAGATATCATGTCGAATATTGTAATATGTAAAAATTATATTGTCATTGTCAAAACAAATGGACTATTAAACAAAGAATACATGTCAAGAGGCTAATAACTATATATACTAGATTCAGTGATTTTTTATGTTGAAGTAAACTATTATTAGTAAAGAATAATCATATAATGAATAATCATATATTATGAGACAAGGTATTAAAGTACTAAGTTATGTACATGTTTGGTCTCTTCTTATGTTGATTTCCACATTCATCCTTGCTCATAATATAATCATTTTTATCTCAATCTCTTGGATCGCCTATGAGAGATTCACTACCTTCTCGTAGTACAAAAGTTTATTATGTTATGTCTTTCCCTCTTCGTCATGATCATTTGTCATTATTTTTCCTTTTAACTTTGGGAGAGTGTTCCTCTAAATTATACTGACACGCCCTGAGTTTTAATGAAATTACATAAACCACCTCTCACTTTTCTACACCTACACAAACCCCCTCATTTTTATACTTTCATTACATTGATCACCCCTACATAAGGGTAATTTGATGAACAAAAAATGTGATAAATGCAATTAAGTTAAACAAAACATTATTTATTGTGGAGACAAGTCCAAATAATATATGAGTTGATACATCTTTATTATTTTTGGCTCATTACGATATAGTATAAGAGTGATTTAAACAATATATTTTTAGAATTGTTGATGCATTTTGGAACAAAAAATAATAAAGATACATTAATTTGTATATTATTTGGATTTTTCCACATAATATACCATGTTTTCTTTAACTTAATTGCATTTATCACATTTTTTGTTTAAAAGATTACACTTATTTCTCATGCAATGGTGGTCAGTATAATAAAAGTATAAAAACTATGGGAGGTTTGTGTATGTATAGAAAAGTGAGGGATAATTTGTATAATTTCACTAAAACTCGAAGGGTATCAGTGTAATTAACTCTTATTTATATTACAGAAAATACTCCACCATCAAACACCTTGAATGAAAACTCATGTTTGCATTTACAACATAGTCACATATATGAGACTAAGATTGCATCATATGCTTTATTTTTTGGTACATGGGAAATATAAGAACAAGAAGAAAACTAGCAAGCTCTTAACAAAGGAGTAACATAAGGTGGAGGGTGAACTCACATAAAGAAGTTTTGTCTTCCTTAACTGCAAACTTAGCAAACACATCCATAATGGTACATGTGAAAGGTGAAGGTTGTGGGCTGCATTACTTACACATTTTATTCAGATTTAAGGCCTGTTATGAATGCATCAAACATATATAGATAGGTTTGAGTTTCTATCTCTACTTTCATTTTTCACATATGAGGAAAAAATACATAAAATGATGCATCCTATACTATACTAATATGAAAATTTTCAAATTAATATTTTTTTTGATTAAATGTATTTTGCCCATCAACATTTATACGTGTAAAAAGCAATATTGTGAGAACCGGGCCTTACCGGATGATTCAACAGGTCCGACCGCTGACCGGACTTGAAAACGATTTTGGTTTAGAATTTTAACTGAATGAGGGTTGAACCGCTTTGAACTTGAGAAATTCTGGTCCGGCCGTGTTAAACTGGATTAACTCAGGAAGTAAACCGAATAATTCACTTAAAAATTAAAAAATAGAACACTACTTTAATCTTTTATTTTACTTCGGACCAAAAAAGATGAAGAAATGTTATTTCAATGTAATTTATACATGACTATTAATTATATAAAATTTTACATTTATATATAATTATATATTTATAGATAAAAACTATTAATTATATGTGAAATCACCTGGTTAGACCAAACGGTTTAACAGTTTAAACCGATTAAACCAAATACATACTTCTTCCGATTTAACGTCTAGCTTGATTTTCATAACATTTGTACAAAGTTAATTCATTTTATTTTTACTGGAAAATTTTGACATCAAGCTTTTTAACTTATACAATGTGATAAGAAAAAACTAAAATAAGACATTATCTTGAAGTTATTCAAATTATTAGTAAGAAGATGCAGATTCGCTTGGACTCTATTGCTTCGATGCTGCATAGTATTAGTGTTTTGCTCGAGAGGTTGAGATGTTAATTTCCGCCACATCTATAGAGAAGGAAATTTGTTGGCTGATTATATGTCAAAGTTATATATGGGGTTTATTGTGAGTCTTGAAATTTCAAGTGTCAAAGTGTTGCACTATTAAATTGCATATGTTTTGATGAAGATAAAGATTCATTGAAAGCTTGAAGATGACTCAACAAATCAACATGTCATGGAATCAAGGATCTCATATCTAGACTAAATCTTACAAGAGTCATTTTTAGAGCCATAGATATGTGTCTTAGATATTGAGTATAGGTTAGGTAAACCTAGGTGCAATTCTCACAAGTCTTAAAAATAATCAAATCATTTACATGAGACATGTCATCTAGATTATTATATGTTCATGCATTAATCATACATGTTATTTGTGCATCATAGGCATAATATATTGGTAAAACATGTATAGTTGATAAGCATAACATATAGGTAGTTTACCATTTATCACAAAATTGGCTTGATTCCTTTTTCTCTTATTCCTACCTCATATATATAGTACATCATCCTTTAATGGGAATCTTTCCCATTTACAACTAATAATTACATGATTATTGCATTTCCTATTTCGTAGTCTGAATATTAGGAAACCTAAATAAATACAATGAATATGCGAATATATGATTTCCTAATTTATATAACTAATAATAGGAAATCAACTATATACATTTATAGCCAATAAGATCAAATGGATTCTGCTGAATCCTTGCCTAACATTCCCCCTCAAATTGATGCGGCTGATCCAGAAGCATCAATTTGCTAATGAGAAACTGGTGACGAGGACGAGGAACAACCTTGGTAAAAATATCTGCTAGCTGAAGTGTAGAAGTCACATGTGGAAGGGAAATGATATGATCATCATAGGCTTCACGGATGGAATGACAATCTACCTCAATGTGCTTAGTACGTTCATGAAAAACGGGATTGGCGGCAATTTGAATAGCACTAGTATTGTCAGCAAGGAGAGGCGTGGCATTGGGTTGAGGAAAGCCAAGGTCAGCCAAAAGACCACGAAGCCAAATAATTTCAGAACATGCCAGAGACATAGCCCGGTATTCAGATTCAGTAGAAGATTTAGAAACCCGTGATTGCTTTTTGCTCTTCCAAGAAATAAGTGCTGGACCTAGGAACATGCACCAGCCAGTGACGGATCGACGAGTATCTGGGCAACCGGCCCAATCTGCATCACTGTAGTCAAGCAATTGAAGAGAGGAACCGGCTGAAAAAACAACCCACGATGAGAAGTTCCTTTCAAGTAACGAATGATATGGCGAACAACAGCCAAATGAAGATGGCGAGGTGTATGCATAAATTGGCTAACTTGTTAGACTGCAAAGGAGATGTCAGGACGGGTAATAAGCCTTCAGAAGAGGAAAATAAGCCTGGAGGCGGAGTCATATAAATATCTTCTGTCAAGTCACCATGAAGAAATGCATTCTTCACATCCATTTGATGGAGGGACCATCCATTGGAGGCAGCTATAGTAAGAACAGTTCTTATGGTGGTCATTTTAGCCACTGGTGCAAATGTTTCATCATAATCCACACCAAATTCCTGTTTGTTACCTAAAGCAACCAATCGAGCCTTGTAACGATTGAGAGAGCCATCAAAATTAAGCTTCACAAAATATATCCATTTACAGCTAATGGGTTTGACACCTGGTGGGGATGGAATAATATCCCAAGTATAATTCTCCTGAAGTGCCTATAACTCATCTTGCATGGCTTTTACCCAACACACATCCTTAATAGCTTGCGAATAACACGTAGGAACAGAGATGGTAGATAAAGACGCATTAAGAGAAGTATGAGAAAACCCGTACCTGTCCGGGGGATGAGAAATGCGAGTTGACTTTCGAAGTGGTGTAGGATCAGGAGATATGTCAGCATCCTCAGGAGAGGGGTCAGCGTCGGGATGTGGCAAAGTGGGTTGGCGTCTGATAGCACGAGGCACCTCATCAAAGTTAGGAAGAGTAGCCAAAACAAGCGAGCTAGGTGCTTGACTAGGAAAAAAATATTGATCATCAAAGAAAATCACATTCCTTGATGTGCGTATACGATTGGCAGCAACATCATAACACTTGAACCCC
>NC_032009.1:5764256-5764980 GCF_001865875.1 Lupinus angustifolius | reverse complement strand
ATTTATTTGAGATACTAGTACAAGCAAAAGAGGAAATACTAGGAAGAGTAAATTGTAACGGAAATAATCTTCCCACTTTAGGCCCCTTCGCGATCACCTTCCCTGACGCCTGATCCTGCACAAGAAAACCATCCCGAGAAAAATTCACATTGTAATTATTATCAACTAATTGTCCCACTGAAATTAAATTGGAAATAAGTCCCGGAGAAACAAACACATTCTGAAAAGAGGAATTAATATCCCCCACAGCATCAATTGAAAGGGTATTACCATCAGCGATTTGAATGGTTTGTGCTCCCGTGTAGGATTGAACATTGTGTAAATAGTTTGGGGAACCAGTCATATGATTTGAGGCCCCAGAATCAACAAACCAAGGGGTAGAGTTATGATTGGGCTTACCCTGAATACCTAAGGCAGAGAGTGCTGAGATTACAATTTGCTGCACCATTTCAGGAGTCGGAACAGCAACAGTAGACAACAGTAGATACTGCAGAAGGTGCTGCTGTGGAGGGCTGTCCAGGAACAACAGTAAAGGCCTGCACTCGTCGCTGATTTGGTCTTGTCGGGCATTCCGTAATGATATGACCGTGCTGCTTACAATAGTTGCAAAATTTCTTGGAACAGTGCTTAGCAATATGTCCAAATTGCTTACATGAATAACATTGAACTTGTCTCATGTCTCTGCCTTTACCTCTTCCTTGAGCAGAATAGGCAACAGTGATAG
>NC_032009.1:5732790-5764156 GCF_001865875.1 Lupinus angustifolius | reverse complement strand
CCTTGGGAACATCAGCATGTAGAATGGCTGAGTGTTCAGCCCATAGGTTAAGGAATCCTAAGTAATAATCTTGGATGGACAGATTATCTTGTTTGTAATTGGCGATGTCTAGCTCCAATTGAAAGCGCTTAGCAGTGTTGTTTTGATTGTAGATGCGCTTCAAGTAATCCCACATCTCCTTAGCAGTCGAAAATGAACGCAGGTTGTTAACCATTTGAGACTCAATTGAGCCTAGAATCCAAGTGATAACCTGTGCATCCTTTGTGGCCCACGCAGCTAACTCAGCCATTGCATTGGGTGCAGGAGAAGATCCATCAATATGACCCCATAGTCCTTTCCCTTTCACGAACATCTTAAACTGAAACTCCCAGGCAGAATAGTTTTTCCCATTAAAACGAGCACACAAATTCTCAAGGGCCATGGAAAAATCAAGGAAACAAGAAACCAAGAAGCCAAGAACTAGAGGAGACTAAAAAAAAGGCCAAGAACAAATAAAACTCACTGTTGCCTCTAAAGGTTGCCTCTAAAGGACTCGTGATACCATATCACAAAATTGGCTTGATGCCTTTTTCTCTTATTCCTCCCTCATATATATAGTACATCATCCTTTAATGGGAATATTTCCCATTTACAACTAATAATTACATGATTACTGCATTTCCTATTTCGTAGTCTGAATATTAGGAAACCTAAATAAATACAATGAATATGTGAATATATGATTTCCTAATTTATATAACTAATAATAGGAAATCAACTATATACATTTATAGCCAATAAGATCAAATGGATTCTGCTGAACCCTTGCCTAACAAAAACTGCTATTGCTACTGCTGTTTGGTGTTAGAATTTCATTTTCGAAATTCAGAAATTTAGATTCGGAAATTCAGAAATTAGGAATTCATGAATTTTTGCCAGAAATCCAGAAAATTCAGATCGGGATTTGTGTGAATCATTTAGCTGAAAAATATGTCAGTTAGTCGATTAAGGAACGAGTTAATCGATTAACGTGAATTCAGTTTTAATAGATAATTGAATACCTGAAATCAGTTATTCTCAACAGCCCGTTAATCGATTAAAAGAGCACTTAATCGATTAATTGGGTCTCAGAAAGCTTTTCTATATAAACTGTGTTTTTAGGTCTTCTACCATACATCATATCATTCATTTTAGAATTGCTAAGTTGCATATTTTTCGTGCTCATTTGAGTCATTTAGGCAGAGAGAAATGCATTGTGAGATAGTGAGAGATAGTATCATATTTAGGGTTTAATTGTGATCTAATTGTATGTGATTAATGTGTTAACATTTGTTATCTTCTTTTGCATGATTCTTACATTTCTTTAGAAGAATTCTATGATAGAAATTCTCTGTTTTCGCACATCAATTAGCTCATACATATTCATGATTACTTGTGAGTCTTGTATAGGGTTTTTAGCTGAGTTTTAATTGTGATATTTTGAGCTACATTGTGCTTGATAATACTATACTTTTTGTACTGTTTTTGTATTGTAATAAGGGAAATCGTCTCTTGGTGTCGTATCACCACAGAGACTCAGTGAGTCTTCACCAAGACTTACATATCTTGAGTTTAGAACGTTTATTGTTTGGGACTAGTTTTCTTAGGCGATTAGGTGAGTTAAATCAAGAAATTGGGTTCTTATATTCAAAAACGGAGCATCTAAGTTTGTGTATTGGAAGTGTGCATGTAAAAATAAATTCGTTTCAATATTAGTGAAGAAAATCTCTCAGGATCAGAAGGGGAGACTTGGATGTAGTTTGCAAGTGGACCAGCAAACAAACCAGGATAAAATTCCTTGTTGCAGGCTCTTTCTATCCTTAATCTCTTTACTTTTCATGTTGTAATATTGCCTAATTTTAGCTGATAATTTGGATACTGTAAAATTGATATATTGAGTTTAATCATGTTCAAGTATATATGCTTTATCTGTATCTGATTATCGGTGAGTGGCTGAGCAATAAGGCACTTCGCAACTTGTTGTTTTCTATGAGTTAATCGATTAAGACAGAGAGTTAATCGATTAAGACAGAGTGTTAATCCATTAACTAGGGCTTTTTCCAAAATAGGGCTTCGGTGCAAAAAGCAATAATTGGTAACCGCAACACTTATTCAACCCTTTTTCTAGGTGTGTTCTGTCCAATAATAACTAATAGGTCTTACTTTTTAGGATTCTCTTCCTGTTGGAGCTCTGCCCATTCTTCAAATGGAAATGACTCGGCCAATATAATTCTTTTTTCTTCTTCTGTCTTTGGTTTTCGGATGTTTCAAAAAAAATATGGGTAGTTAGTCAATAGACACGTAGGCTTTCTCAATACTTTTCTTTTACAAAATTTTAATGAGGAACTAATGGTAAAGGTCGTGTAATTGTTTTTTGTTGTTGATTGGGACCAAAATCAATATTTTGAAATATTGTAATGACTAAAACAAAAAAAATGATTTAGGAACTAATTAAAACCAAAACTCAACCAGCATTCAATTTTATTAGGATCCAAAATTACAAATGATTTTTTGAATAACATTTTTGTTAGTTTTTTATTTATTTTCCTGTTTTACTAACAAATAACATAAATTTAAATTATATAAAAATTAAAATAAATAAATTGTACTTGAGTCCCATTATTGTTTTGTTAAATTTTGATTATCAAAGTGGAGTAGAAAGGTAAGGAAAATTGGGCCAACCTTTTAATACCCAAAACCAGATCCACTCTTCAACCCAAAGACCACATCATTCTATTTTCTCAGAAGTTAGAACACAATGATTTATGTGCCAATGTTTTTCTCATATTTTTCATCCTTTTTGTAAATTCCGGATTGACGATACAAATAAATTTAAAGAACAAGACATGAGTCTAATAGTGTAAGATCTCATTAATTTTTAGATATACATTAGATTAAAGATGAGAAGCTAATAATTAAAGATGATATTTGTTTAGAATGCTAATTAGGAATCTTAAAATCAATTAATTTATTACACATAAGAGTGAGAAAAAACTATTATTCATAAAAAACAAATAAATATATGTATGGTACTTATCCCAGTGTTTCTTAAGTTTATATCATGTGGTACTTAAATATTGACTTTATTTTGATAATGTTCGGACTGTTTTTTTACATGGTACTAACTCAAGACATTTAGACATGTGAGGAATATGAACTAATCTCTAATCTCTAACTACTTGAACTAATATTTTTAAGACGTTTTGTGTTATTGTACAAAATCACAAGTAGACTGTCAATCATGTCATTTCTAGGATAAAATTTTTCAAATATTTGTTATCGAATTTTTACTGCACTGTAAGAACCAATCTCGAATACACCCACCATAATATGGCTACCAATGTCAATTCTCCAAATACTCACAATATGGCTACTAGTGGCAATTCTAGAAATACTCACAATATGGCTACACATGTCAATTCTTTTCCCACAATCGGATTACTACTGTTAGTTCTCAAAATTCACACAATTTAACTCATTGTGCCAATTCTTCGTGTCACAGAAAGAAAGCGAGACAAGTTTGCCAGAAATGCGTCAGAGAAAAGTATGAAAGCGAAAGAAAAAGTTGAGTAAAAATGTAATCAATATGGGATACTAAAATATGAAGAGTGAGACTTATATTTATAACATGAGATTTTTTTCCAAGTTCCTCCACCACCCAATATGGGACTTGGGAGTATTTTCAAAATTTTTACTATGTGTGACGTGTGAGTTTTTTTATTTCACATCAAAAGTCATCATTAATGACCTCCAACAAAGCAAGTTCCAACAATGCCCTACTTGAAATTAAAAAATGATTTCCGAGAATTTATGTGGTATTAATAGGATTGTGCATAAACAAAGGTGTCATGCGACTTGAATCTTTGCCTAGTGAGTAAGATCAAGATTTTACTAGAGTAACTCGTAGTCTTGAGCTCTATCTCTAGCATGATACAACCTTTTCAAATGTGTATTCTCTAAAGCTCGTGCCTTAAAGGTCATGCACATTCATCACAGTATCGTGAACGCTCTAGAAATTTTTGCCCCTAAATTTCATAGGAAGCAGCTCCCACTTCCACATTCACGTAACTGAGTCTATCAAGAGTACTCATAGTCTAGGTACTCCACTCCAATTAGAGTATAGATCACATTAAGAGTTTAACCTGTAACACCCCGAAAATTACTCCAACAACATTGCCTAAAAATGTGTAAAATTTTTCCTTTTTTTGAATAATATAATATGAACTTATTTTCCTTATATTCGATTGGGACATCACGTTAAGTAACTTAAATTACGGAAAAGACAACAATCGTTACCTAATGGTAATCAAAAGCCACTTAACATATTGTGAAATAATTCTTTATTGAAAATAATAGAAAATATTTGTACAAAAAACAAAGCGGATACAAATCTTGTCTAAACTGAAAATATACAAAGTATACCAATTTATTCAACACATTAAAAAGTACCCTATACAGATTCCCTCCTCAAAAGCAAAATATAAATGGAAATGACTGCTAGTGATTAGCTCAAGTGCTAGCAGGAGCGTTAGGACACTCACTAGGGTCCTCCTCCGTCTCAGAATCGGAGGAGAGGTCTACCACCTCAATGGAGTCTTTTATTCAGACTAACTCCACACAATCCTCTTCTTCGGCTTCCAGCTTCTCCTCTTCAGCCTCCATCTTCTCTTCTGGGTCATTGGACGAACCCTGCGACCTACTTCCCGCTTCTGCATCTGCTTGAAGATCGGGCATCGTCCATCAAGCAACTCTCCTCCATGGTGGGGAATTGAGCAAGTCGTCCCAACTCCATCTCCGAGTAGACGGCCCTGCAGTAGTGGGTCTGTGATGAATCACAGATTGAATGGATGATGCAACGAGTGCTAGTATCCGAGCAGGTAAAGTGAAAGAAGCCTCCAAGTCCGCATAATGTGAGGGGAAGCGCATCGTAGAGCCATCACAAACCATCTCCAGCTCTAAGTCACAAGGGCTTGTGTAGGTGTATTGGTGGCCATCACTATTCCATTTCCCCTCTTGGGACATCAAGAATCGGTAGCTCTCAATCCTCATGGTACGGTCCATCTGAACGAGAACGTGAACCGAAGACAAGTAGAAAGCAAATGGAGTAAGACATCTAATGAATATTATTCATTGACGGCGTGGAATTACACAAAATATCATATTCAGATAGACACATATAATATACACAATATATTTCGCATACATAAATGCAAATGATGAATGATATTATATCTCAAACCATGAGAATTAATATCCATGAACTCAATGTATGAATGCTATGTTTATTTCACCCATCCTTACAATAATATCCTCCTAATAAACTATTCAGAAATAACCGAGAGTACAGGTCCCATAACAAGCTGATTTGAACGCACCACAAATATTCCTCGCAAGGATATCTGATCGATTTGTTCTGAAGAACTGTCTGTTTCAAGACGGTGTCGTATCAAACACTTTCTGGGCATCCCTCTCATCGATCCTGATTGCAAAGAGGGGTTGTTAGAGATCATCTAGTTTACGCTGTGAGAACTGTCCAATCCAAAAGAATACCTCATCTAGGAATACAAGGGACTCGTCTCACCTACACTCGCCCTCAAGACTTTGCTGACGAATCACCGCCATCGCCGTTCCTTTCAACATCGTGGGGCTTGTTTGTCTTCCGTAAATTTCCTCTCCACTACTTCATTATTCATATTGAGTATGCACACTAACCGAAGTTAGCCAATTAAATCTTTTAATCAGTCTTTTATATCGATCGGCTCATCCTAAGACATCTCTCAAATGAATGCTTCTTGTGAGATCTGATCTTAAATTATCACGTAATATATGATAACATCGTTATCACTACGAACCATCGCTAAATTACCATGGAAGACCACATGGCCAAGCCTCTTATGGTCAGAAGACTTACCTGCATTGTATCATGTAATCCTTTTTGGGCATTGCCCTAATCACGACTCACATTCGGAATCCTTGCCCTAATAGGGCGCAAGAACAAAGGTACTTGTATAAGTTTGTCGATTTCGGAACCCAAGTGTTAAATACACTTCATACTCAAGCTAGGGTTCTTGCCTAAGCAATCAATCACTCAAAACTAGTCAACATTATTGTGTGTCTCTCGCTCGGGTGACAAAATCGTCAAAACAGACTCAATTTTCTATCTGGCTCTCGCCCAAGCGAGGGATTATCGCTCAAGCGACAAATCCACCAAAAACTAGTAAAAATCATCACCCAAAATAGGCCATGCATGCTGCCTGACCCTCGCCTATGGGTGGGTGGCTCGCCCAGGCGTGGCTAGCTCAGTGGCCAGGCGTGGCTAGCTCAGTGGCCAAGCGTGTCTTGCTCGCCCAAGCGTGGCTAGTGGAGTGAACAAGCATGTCTGGCTCGCCCAGGCGTGGCTGGTCCAATGGCCAGGCGTGTCTGGCTCGCCCAAGCGTGGCTGGCTCGGCGGCCAGGTCCACTATCTCAACCTTTTGGGCCACCTGATCGAATACCACCGCTATTTTTTATCACTACCCGTTTTAGTTTCTCGAGTGATGTTCCTTCATGGATAACTACCATAATACTTGATATTTTAAGCTATCCTATGACATATAGCTTAAGAACTTATCCGTACTTAATTCAGACACACAATCATTTGGTTAAGTACGGGTTTCAAAAAACAAATATACCACCCAACTTTTGAGGTAGTTGGGAGATTCATGTGTCATATTCGGACACTACTATGTCACAATGTATTCTCTCTCACCTTGGGTTGTAGAGCGATTGATCTCCTTTAAGTGTATAGGTAGGTATCCAACTTCGAACGCCTCGAAACTAAACACAAAAAACCAATCAGTGATTTGCGAGTTCAATCTTTTACCTGGTAACTCTAAGGTAAAGACATCATTTTAATCTATTTTAAGAACATCCAATATTTTCATTCATCCAGTTCAAGATTCATATTCTTAAACCATCATTTATCCTCGAAAGTCTCGTTCACGATTCCCATTGTGTTCATGGTCATTTCAACACCTTCTTTACAAGTATTGATCTCATGCTCAAAACAACATTTTAAATCAAGATATCATTGATTTCTTAATCATCTCATTTTCATTAAATCACAAAATGCATATTTTTAAACACTAAAACAGCCCCATGAACAACAAAATTTCATGGTTTCAAAACAACGATTTTCTAAATTCACGATAACCTATTTTTCGAGTTCTTGACTATAACAAGAGTTAGGAAAATTATTAGAATTTTCCACTGTTGAAAATGTTCGTAACATGCGTATAAATATCATACTAAAATCTCGTAAACATTTAACGGTTAGATTCTAAGAGATGAAGAACGTAAAAGAATGAAGGCTTACCTTGGAGTTTTTGAGAATCAAAGTGAAGAAGAAGAGTGAAAAATGCCAAGGGTTTCTCTAAGTTAGAGGAGACTCTTTTAAAGACTATGAATCTGATTTGGGGAGGGGAAAACCAAAGGTTTTCAAAGAGTAAATTGTGTAATAGGTAGATGAAGGGTTTAAGGAGTTTCGTGTAAGATATGAGTATTTTTGTTTGCTTGCTAAGAAAGTTTCACTCGTGAAAATGAAGTGACCTCTTCGGTGAAACATTCGCGATTAAACCATGACCGAGTATTGTCGACTAATACTCGGCTGGATATTAAAAATCTTCCTATTTTGGTTTAAGGTTAGAACTTCGAAACACAAAATTCAGAGTGAAAAATATTTAGAAATGCGTCATGGACAAACTTGATGTCTATCTTGAATCAAAATAATATTTCGAAGCCAACAGCGCAATCGGAATTCGATTCCGAGCTACGGAACTAAAAAATACGTTATTGGGCCGAATTTGGGCCGAGTAGTAGCTCAAAAACTTTTCGTCACATAAAATTACGAAAATTTACCATAAAATAGGAATTCACAAAAACTAACTAACACTTAACTATGATTTAGCCTAAATCATTACCTATTAATTTCCAAAATTAATTATTGTTAAAATACATAATTAATACAACATACATAAAAAATTCATGATGTTACATAACTCATCCTTACATATATTGCATGACTCATGCTTCTCATAATTTTATAGCATGTTCATTATCATATCACTTCACAACTTGTTATTACCCATTGAACCTATTTCTTAGGATCTCTAGTCAAGTCAGGTTACCATCATGAGTAATCTTTGTTCTAAGGTCAATAGTCTCATACTCTTAGAAGTATTATGGACTTTCTTTCCACCTAGTCCTTTCGTCAAAAGATCTGCTAAGTTATTCTCAGTGCGTACATGATCTACTCTAACATCTCCTCTAGAGTGTAACTCTTTAACGATGTTGTGCTTACAACATATGTGTTGGTTCTTACTATTATAAAAATGGTTCTCAACTTTGCAATAGTCATAGTACTATCACAATAGATCAACACATCTGGTATCGGTTTTTCCCATAGAGAAATATCTGCAAGTAAGCTTCTCTGCTAACTTGCTTTTTCACTAGTTATTGATAATGCTATCATCTTAGTCTTCATAGTGGATTGAACTAAAATACTATGTTTCTTTGACTTCCATGAAACAGTCCCACCAATTATGCTAAATGTATAGTCACTGGTTGCTTTAGAAACATATGAAAGAGTGTTCCAATCAACATCGCTAAATTCTTATAGGACAACTGAAAACCTTCACTAATGTATCTCATTACCCTTTCTATTTCCAATCTTTTATTTTTATCATTATCTCTAATCAAAGATATCTGACTAATTGAAATGTCCTCACCATTCCTTAATTTAAAAAATAATTTATTTTCATTGAAGTCAGCATCGTTAGACTCAATAATCACTTTTGCGTTAAGATCATAAAACATGTACGTCTTGTTGTTTACAACATACCCAATAAATACACATTCATATGCTCTACTTACGAGTTTAATTCTCTAGGTGCATACCTTCATAAATGATTTCATTAGCAATTCTCTGTATCTGTTGGATTGAGACTCTAGTGACTTATCATGAGTTATCTCATACTTGAGATAACGGCCAACAACATACTTTTTAGTCTTAGCTTCCTCAATATCATATTTCTTTTCAAGTGCATACCAAATTGATTTGGTAAACTTATATGAGTTATAATCATCTTAGAGATCACTTGACAACTAATTCAGAATGAAATTCTTACAAAGACAATCAATTTTATTCTAGAGAGTTATATCAATAGCTAGTATATTCATTTCCTTTTTTTCAGCTTTTTCTGGCAGTACGCAAACATCGGATTTTAGAATGTGTGCAATTTTCTCATAGTAAGGAAAATTTTCATCTTATGTTGCCACTTATGTGAACCTCCATTAGGTGGTTTGCGTTTTTTACCGTTCGTTCTTGCCTGAAACTCAATTAACTTACAGAATATAAATTGTTTATGAATTTGTATATTTGTGTCACAGTCTTATGCTAAATATGGGATAAAAAGTATACGAATGTGTATCATTTAATGTAAGGCACAATTTGTATATATTTTTATATATTTTTTATGTTTGAATAAAAGAAAATGGATCAGAATGAAGGGGAATGTGCCACAAGCAATGTTACATGATAAGACAATGAGGTTCGTCACAATGAATGATTTTATTGATTAGAACAAGGTTAAGGTGTCATACCAGTGGTGATAAGCCTATGAACGCCACAAGAACTAGTCTTGATAAGTTCTAAGTTAGGAGCAAAGAACTAAATAGGAATTAATCTAAACAAACTTCAACTTGTTATTTCATGGAAAAAGACTTCTTACATATTGTTTTATGGATGCCTACATGGCTTCACAAAAATTTTACAAAATAAACACACTTTAATAGCCTAATTAAGACCGTAAAAGCCAACTAATGGCTTATTGTAATCAGCCACCAACTCCACACGAAATTCTCTTACAAAATGTTATTATTATGAATTCAAAAACTACCTATAGGAGGAAACAAATAAAATTTTCTTAACTACAATCATAACTCCCTTGAATTTGAACTTGAATGGTTTGATGATGAGTCACACAATTAAAGATGTCCAAGTTCAATGTATTTTCACAAAAATAAAACAATATTACACTCTTAACTTCATCTTATTCATCTAAGGAAATTGTTTAACACAATCATAACTCATTTGGCATATAAGGTAACTTTTCATGTGCCCAATAATGTTGATTGTGCATGTCATAAGTGTTGTGGTTCGAATTTAAATGTTTTCCTCTAATAAGGCAACAATTGGACATGCCTATACCAATAAGGAAACTCCTATACGACCTTTATGTGTTATTTTTTAATGTTATCACGCTTCCTTCCAAGAAAGGCAACAAATCATTTCTTTTCATCTTTGATCCACATGTCTCCTTTCAAAAAGGAAGTAATCCTCTTTTTTAAATCATATGTCAATCCTCCAATAAGGGAAATAGATCATTCTCTCTTAAGTTATCATGTCAATCCACCAAAAGAGGAAATAAATCATTCTACATGCTCAATCCAAGAATGAAAGAATTTCCCCCACACGCCTACTCCAAAAGAGGCAAAAGTTCTTTAAGAATTACAATAGTTTATGGTCTAACACAAAATAATAAAAAATATCCTAAATTACTTGTAAGACAAAATACCTCCACTTTATTAAATGTAACTTAAAATTTTGTCATGCTTTCCCAAGAACCATGGATCCTATTTGGATCACATCAACCACCGTTTGAAGTTAGTTCCATCAAACCGAAATAGTTTGTTAAGGTCAAAGTTGTTCGGTCTAGTAATTATCTACGAATGTCATTGCAGTTTGAAATGACTTAAAATTGTTGTTAGCTAGCTTGCAACAATTATACATGGTACAAAATAGTACTTATTAACTAAGTCACGACCAGATCGATTTCTTTAAGATATTTCGTGGCACTATCCAAAATGTGCAAGTAAATTATCAACCACGTCGTCCTCATGATGAAACAACTCATATTTCTGTTATCAAATCCTTACTATATTGTAAGAACCAATCTTGAATACATCCACCACAATATGTCTACCAATGTCATTTCTCGAAATACCCAGAATATGATTGTCAGTGTCAATTCTCGAAATACCCACAATATGACTATCTATGTCAATTCTTTTCCTACAATCTGACTATCAGTGTCAATTCTCGAAATTCCCATAATTTGGTTGCCTATGCCAATTCTTAGTGTCATGGAAAGAAATGAGAGAAGTTTGGCGGAAATGCGTCAACAGAAAGTATGAGGGAGAAAGAAAAAAGTTGAGTAAAAACATACTCAACTCTGGTCAATAAAATATGAAAGGGATGCTTCTATTTATAACATGAGATTTTTCCAAGTTCCTTCGGCACCCAATGTGGGACTTGAGAGTATATTTTCAAAATTCTTACCATGTGGGACTTGTGAGTTTTTTTTAAAACTAATTATAATGTTAGAATATGTTTTTATTTTTCACTTTAAAATGTAATTAACAATGAGAAAATTAGACAATAATATATAATTATATAATTTTACTAAAAATATTGAAGTATTTTCACATTTTGTTTCGAGAAAGACCTCAAATTTGAGAATTATAAAAACAGATACATGAAGGGTTTTAGAGTGTTTGAGAAACCTCTAAAACATTTTCTTCTCATTCATCCAACTCCCAAACAATAAAAAAAATTCTAAAATCATTCTTTCCATTCTTTTCCCTCCAAAATTACACTTTCAAACAAAATCTTAAGGTTTTTGACCTATCAAAAATATAGAGACTAAAACAGAAAATCAATAAACTTTCATAGATTAAAGACTTATTTAAGTTATGATTTAATGTTTGAGACTATGAATGCACAAATCATAAAAGCATATCAGTTAAATAAGTGTAAAAAATAATATGTATTTACTAGTTTTATAATATTTTAATTGTATTTTTAATAATGATTAGTGTGTCATTGAATGTTTTTTCATGTCTGCCATAATTATTCTTCGTGGAGTGATGAAAAGAGAAAATAGAAGTAAGAAATGTATGAAATAGTAGTGATATACTGATGAAAAAGAATGAAGAACATGTAAAGTTTCTTATAGTTATTAATTGATATATTGCAAAATGATGAAATTGAAATATGAAAATTATGTCATAATGGTTACTAAATGAAATTGAATGAAATTATGCAGGTTCATTTACCTAAATGTCCCTTAGACATATTTTGCATTTAGATATATTTTGCATTTATATAATAATAAGAATAAAATTGAAATATAGAAATTACATATATTTAATTACCTAAATATTCTTAGACATGTTTTAAATTTATATTGTAGTATAGATTAATATTTTTGTAGCTCTATGTTTTCAGATTCTCGTACAATTAATGAAGTTCTTATTATTAAGATACAACAACCCCATACGGCCATTAGGCCATACCATTAGTAGTAGAACGTTACTGTTTGATGCATACGTTAATAAAATGTGCATTATTAATTGAAATATTTTTTAACGATAAATTTACTACATACAAAACTAACTATGAATCCCAAATATGATCTTGTAAGCTTTTACTTTTAGTATCATCATTTAGAAAGTTTTTCTAATAAAATTTTCTAATTAATAGAAATTTCAATTGTAGAATGGACTGTTAGAGCATAAGTACACAGAAAATTTCAAGGTCACTTTCAATTGTTCATAATGAATTTATTAAGTTACCAACATTTAAAAATTGATATAATATGATATTCAAGGTTACATTCCAATTATACAATATAGTTTATTTTATATGTATTGATGATATATTTTTTAATATCTATATATTGTTAGAATACAAATTTATACATTGTCTCATTTTAACCACCACTAATATAGATATTAATAAATATATATAAATATATAAATTTTAAATTCTTAAATAAAATAGAAATATATATCATATTATTAGTGGTAGTTAAAATGAGAGAAGAGAGAGGTGAGCAAGATATTATTAGTGGTGGTTAAAATGAAATATATATCATATATATCTTCTTTCTTCCCAATTGGTTTGGGACCTGAAGATTAACTCATCCTTATAAGACCAAGTTTAACTCAATATAAGAGGTAATTTAAGACACCATTTGTGGTCCTCAAGGGATTGAAAACCACGTTACATGTCCTCATTATATATCTTCCAAAGTATAAGGTGTAACGTAGACGGAACCTTATTCCTAAACAAGACAAAGAGAAAGGGTTTCAAGATGTAGAGAGAAAACAAAAGCAAATGAAGATAGACACGATCTCTAATGTTACATAATTTTGAGACTTACAACGTAAATAACTCAGCCATGTGATAACGAAGATGAACTTGAGATCTGTGAATAGACTAATTGAGTAATGCTGAACACGTGTACGGCTACATTTCATTTTCCAAACAAAAATAATATAGTCGGTCACATACGCCAAAGAAAAAAATCTTTCTTATAATGGATTCAACTAAAGACTAATGCATGTGCAGAACATAATTTAATATTTCAAAATCCATAATCCTCTATCTCTTTTTTTAAGGAATTATAAATTGAATTTTTTAGTGCATGGGGTTCAAGCCAAACCAATGAAATCCAACTAAATGAAGTAGTTTCGGTTTGGTTTTACGATTTAATTTAGTTTTAAATGTCACATTTTTTAAATGCCACATAGAATCATATAACTTCGTTAATTAGTAAGCCGGAGATGTTAAATTAATTGTTGCAAACAAGTAAAAAGAGTTATTATATTTACATGAATTTGACCAATATTAAACTATTCTATAAAAGTTATGGTCTTAAGCTAATGAGTTTTTTCACAAGCAATTTTGATTCTAGAATTAAACAAGTATAATAAAAAATAAGATTAATTGCTATAAAAAATGTTGGATTGGATTTCACCCCTCAAACATTCAATGTCATTTAACTCAAAAAAATTATGCATATTTAATTATCTCATCATCATTTCTATATAATGTTATTGGTGTCTTAATGAGAAGATACACACCTCATTCACCTAATCATTAATTTCTTTAATTAATTGCTAACAAAGTGACCTGTAGTAAACTTTGAGGATATCTTTGATTTAACTTTACTCTTATAAATTAGATCTATTATAAGATATATTGTAGCTCAGACTCAAATATTTTGTTTCCAACAATACATTCAATATCTAAAATCATGTTTTAGGTTATCAACCTAAAACAATCATTAAAAACAAGAATAAATGATAGAAATTATTGTATAAACATGAATATATTGAATGAATCAAAATAGATACATGAAAGTGAATAGTTACATTTAATCCCGAAAAGAGAAGAGTTAGTTACACATTTATATGATAATCAATAAAATGAAAATCTTCCATGGAAGAGCACTAAGGTGAGCTCTATAAGATTGCAAGTCAAGTCTCTCTCTCTAATGGGTTGCAAAAACCTAAAATTACAAGTTCCAGCCTAATACATCGAAAACGAAGAAATGTGGGATATTAGAGTTCCAAAATTACATCTTTTGCATGTTTAATGCTACAAAATTTGTGCATTTTCGCTGAATGAAAACGCATAGCCAAAAATCCTAACATTGCCTCATTGATTCAACAAGATTTGTTTTGCATATATGATTGATCCAATCATTCATATCGAAGTTACATGTATTAGGAATCACACATCCAAAAATAATTTCAATCCAACTATTAACATATGTGGGTGTTGCAACGTTTATTGGAATGCTCTAGTTAGAATCTTTAATTTTACTTCCAAAATATACTTAAAAATAGAATGTTAATTATGAGACGTTGATAATTGCATTTATAAATAAATTAGATTCAAATTGAATTAATTATGCATAAAGTTAACCAATTATAGTAAAAAAAAATGCTAGTAAATTGTCCCAAAAAATATGTAAAATTTATACTTATCAAGCCTATAATTATTATTACTTATCCTAGACTTATTGTCAAATAATAAACTTATAGGATATTTATTGTTTCCAAGAGTTTCAACTTACTGTTTTGTTTTTATACTTATGCAATTGATACTTATTTTTGTAAAATGTCTCAGTGTATTTACACTATAATTTTTTAATCTTAGATGAAAGTAAATAAGTCAATGTATCGTAGCTAACCAAATCATATAAGTCCGATTCCATTCTATCTAATTTTTATACCATGAACAAACAAAATATTCACCTAAACTTACATTTTTCAACGACATATTTCTATTTCGGTAATTTTCAATATAATTCTCTAAACCATGTTCCTAACATTTTCAGTATGGTTTATCATCAGATTCACCAAGTAATCTCTCTTTCCATAAGTGGGGCCAAACCTGTGATAATCATAAATAAATTAGAGACCCCACCTTCACGATGCAACACATATGTAGAATTGATATTTGCTACGATCTAAGACAAAAGAGTGAAAAAAAAGAGGAGAAAGAAAATGTCTTCAGTTCAAGTTTCATCAACCACTTTCTCTCTCTACAAGAACATTCAGATTCAGAGTAGGATCAAGAAGCCATCACCAAATCTTCTTCGTCTACCTTCTCTTTCTCGCTCTTCTTCTTCTTCTTCTTCTTCTTCTTCTTCTTCTTCTTCTTCCTCTTCCTACACTTTCAATCCAATCAATGAAAGGATGATGAAGTCGAGAATTGGCACCAGAGGAAGTGGGTTTAGTGCTGTTTGCTATGCTGCTCCTTTCAATAATCATAATTTGCAGTTGATTTCTACTATTTCTTCTGTGTAAGTTCTTTCTCTTTATTTCACTTCTTTTTTATATCCATTTAATTATGTGTCTATATAAGTTTGATGATAGCCACTTATTACTGCATATCACTTTTTACATTAATTTTACAAGATATTATTTATGGTAAGAATTATATAACTATGAGCCTGATCTTAATGAAGTGATGTATATTTTGAATGTTGTAGGGTTTTAATATTGGCAAGGGGGACACCTGTGCAGAAATCATTTATTGTTCCATTGTTTGCTTTGCAAGCACCTCAATCTGTCATTTCCTGGATCAAGTATGCCATCATTCATTATTCACTTTTTTGCCGCTCCTTAAGGGTTCATTTACGAGTTAAGTTTTGGAGGGGAAAGTGACGGTTTGAGAACCATGAAGTACACTTGTGAGATGACTTGGAAACCTTCCATTTCATTTCTCTCCCTTCCAAAACTAACCTCGCAAACGGATCATAAATGTCAATGCATTTTAACTAAACAAGAATGGACATTCACTTATTTGCTCAATATACACTTAACAATCAAGCTCAATCTAGAGTAGCTTTTTCCCTGGATAGAGAAAAGATTACACTCTCCTATAGTATATGGTGAATTAGTTATGAATATGTTTTCCTCTTTTTGTTCAACAATCACATGATTCATTCTTTGGTTTGAGTATTATTCTGTTTTTCATCACTCTTCTTTTTACCCTATTTTCATCAAAATATTTTATATGCAGAGGTAGATATGGTCTTTGGTCAGCATTCTTAGCACTTTTGGTTCGTCTCTTCTTCTACATTCCTGGTATGTTCTCAGATCTTTCATGCCCATCAAATAATTCATCAAGGAATAGCAATGGATACCCTATAATCTATTTAGATCTCAGCATCACCATATCTAGACTTCGGACAAATCAAGAAAACATTGGGGTGAAACCTGTCTCAAAACCCATTGCTTTGACTCACTTCTACGTATATTGTCTTGGACTATATCATCTCTTACTATACTGCTTTTGTGGGATAATAAAAAATTTACTTCAGCAAGGAGAATCAGTTAAATATCATTATGTTGCCTTTATATTTATGTCTACAAACATATAAGTAAATGATGACAGTGCTTAATTATTTGAAGCAATAACTAATGTAGGTTGTACAACACAGGTAGAAAAAAATATTTTCACATTGACTGAGTATATTTACATGAGAATGAGCAAAGTATATGGAGTACGGTGGGGCCAGGGCTTTCAGTTTCCCCTTCCTCTATCCGCCCCTATCTAGATCCATACATTGTTTTAGGAACCTTAAGTCAGTATCTATATCTCCTTAGTATAAACTGTGAAATACAAGAAAGGAAATATTGATTGTAGAGTGTAATATAAACAATTGTTGTGTATTTTGTTATTCACACTTATGCGTTATGAACATTAATTGAAAGAGAGAAAAATTATCTGCTGGATGTTCTTTATTTTCAGGTGAACTTGAGTTACCGTTTTTAGCATTCCTCTTGGTGATTGTAGCTCCTTATGAGGCTACAAATTTAAGGTAAAAATGTCCATCTTTTGGATGCCGTCAAGCCATTGCATCTTTTATCTCTCTTTTTTAGTATTAAATGCTTCAACATCTTTGTCATCATCAGGGGCACAAAAGAAGGTGCTATTGTTTCGTCATTGATTGCGGTGTATTTGGCTTACCAGCATTTCTCAAGAACAAGCTTGCAGAAATCAGTTGACCAAGGTTCCATTGTTGCCACCTTAGCTGTTGTTTTTCTCACTGTTGCATCTTTGTTGTTTCTCATCTGAGTTGGCTTTGAAATAATAGACTAATAGTATGATGTAAATAAGAGTAAGATGTGTCTGAATGGTGATATTAATGGCAAGAAAAAGGTGATGTATTATATTAGACACTTGATATTGTACTTTTAGTTCTTTATTAATTCAAATAATGAAGTTTGTATTCATGTGATGGTACAAATTGATATTCAGAACTTGATATTCTGTATATATTGTTGTATCTGTATCTGATTTTCGATCTTGGGTTGATGTCAGAATGGGCTTCAATTCTCGCATAAGTTCTCTATGATGCTATCGTTGAGATTGCGAGTATAAATAATGTTGCGTAATTATGTTTTATTCAGAAATGGTCCACCAACTGCCCTTAAATTTGCCATTTCATGGTTAATGGCATTACCATGATTCTAGCCCAAAACAATAGTGGAAATGCGGAATTACTTTTCCTTCTAGTTGAATATAGAGGGGTTTGCATATTCCATTATACCTTGGGAGTTATTTTGATTTTATTCTGAACACTTACTCAACTTTAACTGATGTATGTATAATAAAGTGTGAAATCTCACATTCGAAGGGATGAGTGAAAAAGTTTATAGGTGGAAAAAAAAATCAGTGGATTGTTGCCTTGAAGTTTTGGTTCAAGACATGGTATCTTACTTATGACTTTTCACTCTTCCTATATCTGGTACACCTACATTTGAGGGGGAGATTGTTGCATATATAATGTGAAGTCACACATCGAATATGAGGGGATGAGTGAAAGACTTCATAAGTGGAAAAGACGAACAGTTGTCTTAAGGTTTTGGTTGACTTGGTGTCTCACTCATGGTTATTCTGTTCGCTAGAAGTAAAAACAATACAATAAAATGACATGCTTTGATATTAGATACAGGGATTCTCAATGGTAGAGAATCTAATACAGCAGAGAAACTTCCTACAAGAACGTGAGTCTTTTTTTGGTTCCAGCACTTTTGTGGGATTTACATTCAACTTATTACAGCCATACATGAATAAAAGATATTAGTAGTTTTAATGGTAAATCTTGCAAAAACTGCTGGAATACTGGGTGAATTCCTGCATATAATTGCTAAGTGAAGTGAAGCCAAGCAACATGGGAATAACATCAGCAAGGAACAAGAAGCAGATGTCGCGGCATCGAGACTTTCAGATGATTGATCTGCCACCGGTCATAGGAGCTGGTGGACATGGTGAGCTGACAAATGGTGTTGTGGGCTCAAGCTACATTTTTCATTACATATTACAATACATGTAATTACTTCTTTATGTTTTATTCATCATAGGGTTAATAAGAGATATAGTTGCTGCAAATTCTCACACTGGTGCTTATGCTGATGCATAGATTAGTGGCAGCTCACACTACCTGCAATAGTGTTAGATGTAATTTTGTAGTTTGAATTAGAGAAAGCTCAAAATAATAGACATGATAAAGTAGGAATTTGTTCACAGCCTAACCCCATTCAAAAACAACGCAATAAATAAAAGCTACAATCCTTGGGATCACAAATAACGAAATTGATGTGAATTAATTTGGTGATCACTAAAATCATTCACCATCAAGTGCTTGGGTAGAAGATAGTAGGGGTGTTTGTTCTGAGTTTCGATTGATTTTAGGAAGAAATAATGAACATATGATACAATCACATAAATAACACGCCGTTTGGTTCATTTTTGGTCCAAAAATTAATGTTGTTTGGTTCGGCTTTTGATAAAAAATAATAGTACACTTTTAAAATATTAAGTTTACATAAAAACATGTGTCTATTTCAAAAGATAAAAAATAATAAGAAAGTGTTAACTAATAACACTTTTAGCAATTAGCAAATATGAAGAAAAAAAACATACACTTTAGATTATCAATTGCAAGATTAATTAGATTTAGAACTAAAATCATCTTTATTTTATGTCTATATATAATAAGTATGGGTTCAGATTCCTGAAATTGGAATAAAAAATCAAATCAATTAATTTTATAAAAATTAGTCCAATATCATTCAAACAAATTCAATTTCCCCCAGTTTTTTAGAGTGATTATCAGTTTCTTTATTCGATAGGTTTGAATTTGAACGACCTTAAAAATATCAATAAACATGAAAGTACTTGAATAGTGTTTAAGATAATCTAAATAAAATGTTAAGAATATTTATGCCTACATAAAAAAGAAAAGGGAACATAGATATTTGTTGTGTTTTTATCTCAACAAATCATAATGAAATCTTAAATAGAAAGCTGAGGTAACTAATCTTCATCCAACATAAATTCGAATTTATGAAAGTCCATAAAATGGTTTGAATTCAAATATATGAGATGCTCCTTTTCCAAGGAAAATTGAACCAGAAAAACGATATCAAAATTGTAAAATTAAGGCTTCAAATTGACTAAACCTAATTCCATTTGTTTTGTTTTGAAGGAAAGATATCCACAATACTTTTTGTCCTCTTTATATATTCATGACAAGTATTGAATTCTCTTTCTTTTTCTATAGACCCAGAAAGGAGAAGAAATGTTCGAATTGAAACAAGTGTATATTATAGAATTTACTAGGCCATCAAGTACCATACTCATCTTAAAATTAATTGATTGAGCTAGAAATATTTGATAATATTACTAGTGATTGGTGAGTAAAATAATGTTGAAAGAAACGTAACTATATTGTATTTGTTTATTTTGATCTATCGACTATATTAGAATGATTTACAAAGAAACATAGCAAATATCAATCAAATAAATTTCTTTATTATAAAAAAATTAGAATAAACATAAAAAACAATCCCACTAAAAAAAATAAAATAAAATTGAAAAGGGGTGAGAGGGAGAGATAAAAGGAGAAGCGGAAAGTGGGGAAGGTGGGTTTTTGGGTTTCCGTTTTGGTGCAATCAAATCGAAACAGAGAAAGAGAAACAGCGAGAGTTTCAGAACGCGACCATAAGCATCGTTCATCGTTCATAACCGCGCGTGTGAGTTTAAACACTAACGATGAGTGGCAAAGGCGGCAGCATCGGCGGCGGTGGCAGCCACATTAACGGAGGAGGAGGAAGTGGCGGCGGCGGCAGTGGTGCGATACCAGCGTCATCACGGAAAATGGTACAAAGCTTGAAGGAAATAGTAAAAGACATGAATGACCTCGAGATCTATGCGACTCTCAAAGACTGTAACATGGACCCTGACGAAGCCGTTAATCGTCTCTTATCTCAAGGTTCGTTGTGACGGTTACTTCCTTCAATTTTCTTATGCTTGTTACATTACATAATAATAATTGTTATTGATTTTGATTATAAATTCGTATTTTATTTGTAGATCCTTTTCATGAGGTGAAGAAGACGAAACGTGATAAGAAAAAAGATGCGACTAATGATTATTATTCAAGGGCTCGTCCTTCTAATAATAATAATTACACTCGTGCCCCTGCTTCTGCTAGGGCTCCTCCTCGAAAAGTGGCTCCTAAGATTGAACACCACAGCGGAACAACGCCGCCTCCTGTTTATACTCTCAACAACACCCAACCACCATCCTACAGGTTTACTACCATCACACCGCCGATAATTACTTGAGAGTACGTTTGCAAGTCCAGTTTTGGAATGGAAAGAGAAGACTTTAGAGCCATCTCACAATTGTATTTAAAATGGCTCACAAGTCTCCTTTTTCCCTTCATTCCTCTCCGAAATTCAACTCGCAAACACACTCCAAGAGTCTGTTTGTCAGTTTGATTTTGGATGGGAATGAATGAGAATGGAAGGTTTGAGAACCAAGTGTATTTCATGGCTCCCAAATCTTTCTCTTTCCTCCATGCCCTCCAAAAACCAACTAATAAATGGACCCTAAGTGTTTGTGAAATAAGTTTTTTTTTTTTAATTTTAAAGAATGCGAAAATATATGTTTCTTAAGCTTTATAGGAAGGTTATATACTATTCCATGTGTAGTTTTAAATGTATTCTTATGGTTATCAATATGTGTTTGTCAATTAGGTCAACTGATTCTGTTGGTGTGTTTGATGGAGTACCTTCATCAACACAACATGCTCCAGTGCAATCTTCTCCGTGGGTGGGCAACCCTGGTCAGCGATCGATGGCTGACATTGTCAAGATGGGCAAGCCACAGGTCGCTGTGAATCGTCCCTCAAATCAGCAAGGTCGTGCTTCCAAGGTTTCAGACACAAACCATGACGAATGGCCTTCTATTGAGCACCAGTCTGCTGTTAATGAATGGCCATCATCTACTGTCCATGAACCGGATGTTAATGAATGGCCATCATCTGTTGAGCATCAACCAGCTGTTAATGAGTGGCCTTCATCTATCGAGCATCAACCAGCTCTTTCCGCATCCTCTGTTGTTGATGTCATTCCTAATTCTGAGTACTATGCAAACTCATCTAACTTTGGTGAAGGGAGTTGGCAGCAGGAGACTTATGATAATGAATATGTAGCTGAAGAGGTTCCTGTTGAGAATCCTGACAGTGTACAATCTGCTTCTGCATCCGCTAAAAGCAAAGTGGAAGATAATCAAGAACCTAACTTTTATCAGGACAATGATTCCTACCAACCTCATCGGCATCCTTTTGATAACAATGAAGGTAACTATGATGCTTATCATTTTTATCCGATTAAAAGTATATGTTCTCTATAGCATGTTTAGCTGTCACATAATTAAAGCGCTTGTAGCATCAATCATCTGCTTGGTATCCCTCTGTTTTGTGTTGTTTCACGTCTGTTGTCTGTATTTTAGGGGACTCGTTTAGAAATTAAAACAGCATTTTTTCACTCACCCTAATCATAATTACTTAAATAAGAAAGTGTTAGATGCACTTTTATTGTCATAATTTATATTTTTGACTTCTTAACATGTGTCCTGAGGGATGTTAGTGAAGCCTGAATTACTGTATTGTTGGTTCATTTTGTTTTTGTTTCTCACTCTTAATATGTGTGAATGGTTAAAAATGCATTCTTGTATTACTAATATTCATACTTGTGTATTAGACATGATGTCTTGTATAGCCTCTCTAATGGTTTAGAAAGCGTTGTTCTGTTATTATTATTTGAATTTCATGACTGCATGTGGTCTCTAACTCTTAAATTCTTAACATCCTTCCTTTCAGCTGAAGATGCTGCTGCTTCATCAGTCGCTGCAAACTTTGAGCAGCTAAAGTTACACGCAGAGAATCAAGGGACAGAATCTGAGGAGGAAAGTCCTTCTGTAGTAATTCCAGATCACTTACAACTCCATACTCCAGAATGCCTGAATCTGAGTTTTGGAAGTTTTGGATGTGCAAACAATGCTGCCCTTTCTGAATCTGAGACACATGCATCTAGGCCCTTGAAAAATAACTTGGAGGATACATCTGAAGCACAAGATGTTTCAATAATTGGGTCCTCAGATGCTAGGTATGTGCTTAGATAGTACTAAGTATACTTGCTGCAGTGTTCTTGTTATTCCTAATTTAATTCAAGACATTTTTCTTGCAGAAATGCTGACTATTATGGGGATGAGCATCTTACTACTTCTTCAGATGGAAATTTAGTTCAAAGAACTGGTGTGGGTGCTGGGACCTACGAGCGTTCTTCTGTCTCACAATCAGAGTCTTTAAAATCTGAACCCACTGAACCTGTCCAAGAAAATCAATATTCGTTTCCTTCATCTTCCCAGGTTTATACTTATGAAAATGCCCAACAATCAGATGGTGCTTTTCCTCATTCACAGGCAAGCTCCCAGTTGCAGGGCCTGTCCCCCTTTTCTAGTGTGATGGTAAGTTGTTAGATTTTTTAGTAACAATACACAATATGCAAAATACTCATGGATGGTTCTTAGTTTGTGTCTTCAATGAAATAGGGTTGGTTCTAAAATGA
Organism: Lupinus angustifolius; assembly: GCF_001865875.1. Lineage (NCBI taxonomy): Eukaryota > Viridiplantae > Streptophyta > Magnoliopsida > Fabales > Fabaceae > Lupinus > Lupinus angustifolius. Next base: position 5,740,816 of record NC_032009.1, on the reverse strand, counting down.
TGTAATTTGAAATATTTTAATGTTGGAAGTGGAGGATGGTTGGTGCTGTGCGGTTTTCCCTTCCTTTGAGAGTGCGTCAAGCTTATTCTCTAAAAACCTTCATTCCAGAGAAGTGGTGTAACTATACAAATAACTTCAAATTTTGATGGCCCATTTTATATTTATCTTCAATAGTGGAAATGGGAATTTGGACATATGCCTCTTTGGTGTTTCATTCTTATTGCTGTGGTGATACATGAGCTTCCTATAATGGTAATTTTAGTGGAGTGTAAAATTTCAGTGCTCAGTTGCTTAAATCTTCAAGTTTCAAACCCTACCTTATTATAATGTATATTACCCCATAAAACCATATATTGATGCTGATTGTTTGTTGCTTTAAAGTAGTAATAACTAATAACTGGTATTGCTGTGGTTTCTAACATTATCGTCTAATACTAATATATCTATCAACTCTTCTATCTACATCTAACTTCTAGTGCTATTTTTGCAGCAGGCATACACAAATTCTTTGCCCAGTGCTCTGTTGGGTTCGACGGTTCAAATGGCAAGGGAGGATATACCATACTCACCCTTCCCTGTGCAACAACAGGTGCCTGCTAAATATAGCAACAGTGTGTCCTCGATTGGTGGTGCAACTATAACCATGTCAGAGGTGCACTTCTGCTCTAGCCTATTTAAGTTTTTTTTCATAAATGTTTTTCAGAGAGATCAAATGATATAAGTAAAACCTGGTATCATATGGCTTCGAGAGTATTTGATTATTCTTAACCAGAAAATGTGCAATGGAATTAAGAATTCATGCTTACATTATATTTAAAGAGCTGTAATTGTAAGAACAACAACCAAGCCTTTATCCCACTAGGTGAGGTTGGCTAAAGGGCTGTAATTGTATCCCAAATAATTCTCGTCAACAAATAATAAGCATTAATGGTAATCACATCGTTAAGGAATCACAAATTTCTCCCCAGCTATTATGTTATAGTGCAACATTGGTGTTTCGTGTGTATTACATATCAACTGTTTCACTTGACTACCTTGTGACATCAATTAGAGTTCTGACTTGCACCCATTGGTCAACTTAAATCTGAAGATGCTATACTGGTTTAGTCACTTGTTTTTCTGAACAATTGTTCAAAAAGAAAAGACACTTTGCTTTTCTGGCTTAAGCTCTATGAGTGATGAGTGATGTATGCCTTTATACGAGCTTATCTATTGTCAGTTAATGTGTTTTCTGTATATGACCTTACAGAGTTTGTAATAAACAGTTAGCAATTTAAAAGGATGTACCATATGAGATAAAGCATTTGGATTTTTGTAATTATGTGTCAGAATCTGTCTTCTTGTCCCATGGCCACTCTGTGTTTGATTTAATCAATGTATTTCTGCAATGCGATCTTGTCTCTATGCCATATTATTTGCGGGTAACTTACTAGTCATAAGGATTATGTAGTTCCATGCATACAATGCCCCTACAAAATAGTGACTGGTTGAGTAGCTATTATGCCAGTACTACACTATGCATCTCCTTTAATTTCAGATTACTAGTCAGTTTGGACTTTGGTCCCTTAAAAGTGTTCCTGACTCTGTCTCTCACTATATATATGGCGACCAAATGCACAAGACTCCCACTTAATGGGGTTTGGGGAGGACAGATGTGCACAGCCTTACCCCCGCAAGCGGGGAGACTATTTCCAAGATTTGAACCCGTGACCTCATGTTAATTAAGCGGCAATCTTACGTTGTGCCAAGCTCAGCCTCTCTCATATATGTGTGTATATATATACATGCTTTAACTAAGTCTACAGAACTACATGTTATACTTGTATCTTGGATTTATTGTTCTGGGGAGAGGGAGAACTTAAGAATTCAGTCTACTTATAATTTTCTTTGTCGATGTGCAGGCTCTAAGAGCAAATAGCATTTCTACACTGCAACCTAATCCACAAGCTCAGCCTGGTGCCAATGTTGCCACTGGACCTGCACTTCATCAACACCTTGCTGTGCATCCCTACTCCCAACCTACCCTTCCTCTGGGACATTATGCTAATATGATTGGCTATCCATTCTTGCCTCAGAGCTATACCTATATGCCATCAGCGTATCAGCAGGCTTTTGCTCAAAATAGTACATACCACCAAACTCTGGCAGCATTGCTTCCACAGTATAAAAACAGCATTTCTGTCAGCAGCTTGCCTCAGTCTGCTGCTATTCCACCTGGATATGGTTTTGGAAGTTCAACCAACGTTCCTGGAGGAAATTTTCCACTGAATCCACCTGCTGCCCCTACCAGTACAACCATTGGATATGAGGATGCTCTAAACTCCCAGTATAAGGACAACAATCATATAATGTCACTCCAGCAGGTAGAAAGATCATTTTAAAATGCTTTACCTTTAAATGTATTTCATATTCCCTGTTAAACTTTCTTCTCTTGGGGATTTATGCACAAGGACTGATATTGGGAGGGTGTGGCATTGGTCCCTCCTCAATATATACTGAAATTATATATTATGTAATGTTTTTTATATATATTTGCTTCTCTAAATATGTTTTCAGAATCAGTCTGTTACAAGGTTGTGTTTTCTGTCTATGTTAATTACATTTCATATGGAATGAACTGATTGTGTTCCCTTCTGCCAGAATGAGAATTCTCCCATGTTGGTCCATGGGGCGGGCTCTCGAACAATGTCCGCAGCTCCTCCCAATGCTTATTACAGCATCCAAGGACAGAATCTACAAGCCGGTGGATTTCGGCAAAGCCAGCAGCAGCAGCAGCAGCCATCCCAGCATTTTGGACCCCTTGGCTACCCTAATTTCTACCAATCTCAGGCTGGCATTTCTCTGGAACATCAGCAGCAGCAGCAGCAGAATCCTAGGGAAGCATCCCTGGCTGGTCCTCAAGGCCAACAATCTAAGCAGACTCAACAATTATGGCACAACAGCTACTAATCTTAATCTTGGCGTGAGTTGAAAAAGTTATCTATAGGGGGCGTTTTCACAGTCTAAAACTTTATCTACCATTATTTGGTCTGAAGAGACCATTTATGGCTGCTGCCCTATGTGATGAGGTTGTATTCTGCATAATTATGCTCCTGATGTTTTAACATAGGTACGGTACTAAGTGTGCTAATTTGGTGTACTATGAACAACTACTTTTGTTCTCCATTTTTACTTTATTCTCATCTGGTTATAGTGATGAGTTTTCTTGGATGCTACCTCTTCAAATCTGACTCAGACTTTGCTCTTTTTTATGCATTTGTCAGAAATTGTTCTTCAACCAACCATTTCATCATTCACATTTTTAAAGGCTCAAAATACCTCTCCTTCCTCCTATGTTTTCAACACTTGAACTTTTATTCTTATACTTTATCACTTTCTTTTAGTTACATAAAATATCAAATAATGATGTGATTGGAGAACAAGAACAATTAGTATAACAACTAAAAGAATTTATTCGCCAAAAAATAAGAATTTGTTCCTTTTCAAAAAAATATTAGTGTGGCTTAGTGGGAGGGGTGGAAAATGTTCTTCCAGTGAATAACCAAAGCACATTCTTTGCGTCAAGCAGTGGAAGACATCCAAAATCAATTCCTTCAATGATGAATGTTTATCATGCATCATCAGATTCTATTCACTCATTTGGAATGATTAGTGGAATCTCTAATCTCTCTCTGTAAGGAGCAGAAGAGGAGAAAATCTAATGGCAACCCAACGTTCAAAACTTCCCAGGGTTGGAACAACATGAGATATGTTGAAACGTCATGGGGTGTTGTGAAGAGAATAGAAACTAAGTGGCTTTATTATGTTTGGTCAAAACTGTTTTTGTTAGGTTGTCTTGTCACCATGAAATAATGTTATTCTGTCGATCGTATTATGCTTTATGAGGATTTGATATTGTTTCAAACCAATGATGCAGAACCACATTGAGTAGCTTTCATTCATGATTTTTAACATTACTCCTTTTTCTTTATAATGCAATTGTGTTGGGGTAACTGTATGAATTGATGCTTGTGGGCATTATTGCAAGACAAGATGGCAAGTTGAAAGGAGTTGAATCAATTGAAAAATAATTAAATATGATTTTCCGTCCCTACTTCTGTCATTTTTAATTTAGTCCATGTTTTTAAGGATTCTTCCTTATTATTAATTTGGATGGAGAATGTTAACATGAAAGACTTAATACTAAATACTTATAAAAACACAAGGACTAAAACCAGTGTCTCTACATTTATGGGTTGCGTTGATTTTAATCTCATGTCTTTATTTTTATATTTAGTCCTTTCGCATTAGCATTTTCCACCCAAGTAAATATGAGGACGAAAATCAACACCCACATAAAATGGAGGAACATGGTCAAAATCAAAACGAGCTCTAAATGTGTAATGAAATCATATTTAAGCCTTTGAAAAATATAATGAGTATAAGTGAGATAAGAACACGCCATTTCACCTTTTTTCTTCTTTTTTTCAACCAAGGTGTGCTACAACTAAAGCAATCAAAAAGGGCAAGGTCGACCAACTCAATTGATGAAATAGTATCATTTTCCAAAATGATATGTTTTTTTAACGCCGTACAAATGAATAAGATATTAAGGAATTGTCTATATGTAAAACCATAATTGAACTTGCTTGATTGATAGATAAGTTTAAGCTCTTAAAATCCCAACCGACTAGAACAGTGTTTCAAATGGAGCCTGATCTTATCAAGCTCAAATCAGCACAACGAGCTCGCTCAAATGAGTTAAAAATTGGTTGCCGGGTTTATGCAAATGATCACCTGCCCGGCTCGGTTCAAACCCGAGAGGTAGCCCGGATTGGCCATCTCTACCCACCCCTAGCCAAGAGACTATCTCTTTAGAGGTAGACAGCATAAAGTTCTCCAACAAAGTTTTTTAACAAATAGGCATTGAAATCCTAATATCATGCTTAAGGAAACCCAATAACTCCAGTAAAAATGAGCATATCATAAAGCTTAACCATAAACAGCCAGTATCCAAATAAACAAAGATATGGCCATTAGTGTCCTTTGAACTGAGAAGTGGGAACACAAATTCCAAAAATCACAAGCAAGTAAAATGATGGAAAAGTAACTGAAACTTATAAGCAATGTTCCACAAGAGTTGCTAAATCTTTAGTCCTTTAAACTTAAAGTATGGCACTGCACTTTCAAAGAATAACACTCAAAGAATAGAATGATATTCACCTAAAAAATATCAACAAAAATTGTTGCATGAAAGTTAGCTTTCCATGCCTATCATGTGCATAGAAAATAAATGATATTCAGCTAAATGATGAACCCCATTTTTTTTTCTGATCACACAAAACAGTTATAAGTTGAACTAGTAAACATAGGACAAATATGCCACTCCAACACAAAGGATGTTATATATAAATCACAAATCAAGAGAACAAGCATGGTTGTTGAATGTGTGAAAGACATTATACCACAATTTGGGAAAATTGAGACCATAAACTGGCCAAATAACCATCCCAGAAACTAGAAATTTTCATAAAGGTAACTAAGCCTTAAAAGGGGCTCACCCCAACACAAACACCGATATTCATAGCCATTTAGTTGGCTCGGCTTTTGAACACATCAAGACCCATCTCAGTAGGATCAGTTGCTTGCAACTCTATTTGAATCCCATCCAGCTCTCTCTTGAATCTGTCTTTTGAACTTGCATAAATCATCTTGCTCCTAACCCTTGAAGTATCAGGGGACCTTCAAATAAAAGTAACGAAGGACGTATATAAAAAAGTAATAACAAGGTTGGCTAACAACAGTAATTAACGGACCTAAAAGAAGCATTACCATGCAATGAAGAATATCCTGCTTTTGGGGACATTTCCTTCGGTCAGAAACTCAAAATCATAAACAGCATAACGACACTCATCAGCAGGAAGGCTAGCAGTGAAATCATCATAGTTTTGGGCTGGCTCACCAAGCGTCTCCACAATGACTTGCTTCTGCTTCTCCTCGATCTTAAAAACAATGAACCTGTATGCCCTCTTTGTCTTAAGCTCCAAAAACCTTAACTTGCAGTCATCATGGACTGCCATACCCGACGCTGCATTTGCCTGTAAAATTGCAGAGACATGATAGAAATACAAAATGGCTTGGCTGATACTGAACACAAGCAGATAAACAAGCCCACATGGTCATACTCAATCTTTTTCGCCATTTAAGTTGATACTCGATGAAAAAAAACAACAAGTGATTGTTAAAATTTTAAAGTAAGAAGGAAAAAAGACAAAACAAATTAAAACTTAAAAAGTGAAATTGATGTTCCTTCAAGTTGAGGGTCAAAATCTCATGGATGGGGATAATAAATATGTATGGCAAATAATGTAATGTAAATATGCAAATAGAACTAATAGATGCACAGCATTGTCGAAAATAATCAGGTAAAAACAAATTGTATGTTTTAGGGCCAAAATAAACAATATTACATGTTTAAATCATTAGTAACCAAAACCCCTTCACTAATGGAAGTGGTTAAATTTACTTTACTAGATTGTTGACCATTACAATATTCTCTCTTGAAGCTATGCTTTGTGCAATTTGACCTTCCCACTATAATTTGTCTATCCCTCATTGAACACCCTTTTGAAAGGGTCAACTTCTCAATAAAGGTTATGGGAAAACAGCTTATACATCTAGCCCAGCATAGATGATTTATGCATACTGTGAAAACTTCTACTCATTACAGATTGTGAGGTAAGGGAACAAGGGAAATAGAGGTATAAGCTTGTGACCTATCAATCACTGTCTCAGTCCCGGGCTAATCAGATAAATGAAAAGAAAACTTTTGAAAACAAAAGGTAACATTTTTATTTGTTAAAATCTGATTTGTCGGGAACGGTGTGACACCATTAGAGATAGGTGATCTCCGTCCGAATGTAACATACTGACACCTCAGCCTTAACATGTCACCCTATAGTATTTTATTCCCTTCCCCTACAATAAACTATGTGTGGCTAAAAATTTGTCCCCTTTATGAATCCAGAATCAGTAGATAAACATAGAGTTGTACATAGAATAAAAGGATTAGATGGTAAAGTAAAATAAAAAGTGATAATTAAAATATAAAAACAAAAAAGGGATGAAATTGGAGAATAAAGAGTGGTTGATGTAAATGAGATCTGGGGGAGAAATGAAAATGGAGAGGAAGATAATAATGAAAGAGAAAAGGAAGAGAAACTGACCATGTTAGTTAGTGTTGCGATATGGAAGGAGAAAGATGAAGAGGAGATATAGGAAGAGAGAAGAGAGGAAGATAAATTATATATGAGGACTACTACATACTAACTCATCCGATATAATGTGACATAAATCACTTGTAAATCAAACATCATAAACGAACAATAACACGTGTTATTTGTAAATCAATTATGTATTATATGACATATATCTCTTGTAAATTAAGTAAGGAAAGAATACATGTTTGTTTCACATGGAAAAAGCGAAAAGTGGTGAGATGTGTGTGCGTCATTCACTTACAAGCTTGCCAACTGTTGCGTTTTCTTAAAGCAGCCATATGGATGGATCATCAATGCATCATGCTCTCCACTTCCATTCCCCCACTCCTTTTACATTTTTATATATATCATTATATTATCTATTACTCATTTTTATTATTTTATTAATAATTATTAAATATGAAAAGTAAGTAATATTACACTACGATATAAAATTTATATAATATCATATTTCAATATTGTTATGATGTTGTTCTACTAATTCTAAAAAGTAAGGAAATATGTTATTTATTAACAAAAAAAAATGTTATTTTTTGTTTTTAATTTATTTATTAACAACTATTTTATAAGTGATGTATGCCAATGTTCTCATGCATTAAGAAAATTTAAAAGAATATATATTATTGTGATATTATTATTATTATTATTATTATTCCTCCATACTCTAATCTATCGCAATTTAATTTAAGTTTGATAGGAATTATATTTTTGGAGTTCAATTAAAACTCATGAGCAATTTGATTTTGCACTTTAGCAAATTATTAATA